>NC_052163.1:82384983-82684983 GCF_902713615.1 Scyliorhinus canicula
CATTTGGATGTGTCATCGGTAAGAATGACAAGTTCTGTGACTGATCGAAAGATGTGGAGCAGGCAGTTCATGTGGGGAGTGAGGTGATTCATTTTGGTAGGAAGAACATGGACAGACAATATAAAATAAGGGGTACAATTCTTGAGGGGGTGCAGGAGCAGAGGAACCTGGGTGTTTCTGATCTTGGAGAACCTCACTGTTAGTCATTCAACTGGAGCATATTTTACTCCCCAACTTACCAGTGACACTTAGAGTTGGGTTTCACCTCATGAACCTCTTTGTTCAAGCTATAGTAGGGGAGCTACGCTACCATGAAATGGCTTGCCAGCTGCCCGAACACACAAAATGCATAGCAATTATACTTATGTGTGTTATCCTCAAATAATTAACATACATCAATCAAAATATAACACTTGTTCAGAAATGATTAATGTTCATTCACAACTAATAATTAGGATTACATAATGCAATACATGAGTATAATTACCAAATTATGATACCTCCATAGCACTAGAAAGCATATACAACCTATACAAGCATATAGGTAGCTCCACTTATCTAAAGCCTTATAGACAGGTATTGATTAAATCTATGCATTAACCTGGTTACCATACTCCCATCTCATTGTCCTGTGTTCTGTAAGTACCACATGAGCAGTGGATGCATGATCAATTAATCTCTGTGTGCAAGCATCCTTGCTGAAAACTGAAAAATCCTTGGACACTTCTGTTGCTTTCGCATCAAGTTTCTACTGTCTGGAAATTCACCGACCATAGTAAGCAGTAATCTGCTGTGAACTCTTCGGATTTATTCAAAGCTGTATAGTTTTATATATGAACCTGTAATAATCCACAGGAGCAGGAGTCCCATCACCACACCAATATTTATTTCCAACAAGTAAATACAAGAGCGGCTCCAAACAGTGCTGCTTGCATTCCAGTCAACTTAAGAATGGGTCACAAAGCCTACACAGGTGCTTATATGGGCCCCCTCACTGAGCTATCATAGAGGGAGCTCATACTCCAATTGGCCAACCAATAATGCTAATTGGAGGTCATTACAGAACCTATATATATATATATACATTGATTTATGAATGTTTTTTAGTCCCCCCCATAACCCCTCATGTCCCCCCTTAACAGGCCATTTTTATGTTGAGGTTGCCTCTTAAATTCTTCGATGGCCAGTCCTTCTGAACAGCAGGCACTACAAACAATAATTCAATTCCATACACCATTCACAACTTGGTCAGTAAAAGCTGCTGCTTGTTAATTAATCCCAACCCTCATCCCACAGTGTGATGAATGATGTCATGATCGAATGAGGCAAGACAAATTCTTAATTGCCTTAAGGTGAGAATGATCAATCTGTGATTGGTTTAATTGGTTTCTCGAGGCTGATGGTCAACTCTTGATATAATTTCAATTATATGTGGGACCATCCCACTTGTTAATGTTTGTTTTCTGTTACCTCGTACAAAGGAAAAAATATCCCCCCTTACTCATTTGTCAGAATGAGGAAATATGCTGTCTATGTTTGGACAGGTTATTTGAAGTCACTATTCCTTCCCTCTGTGCTACTCTAGAATGAGTTTCTTACTTTTAAAATTACACAAAATCTGTATAAATGTATATAGACAGGGGCTGGTTAGCTCAGTGGGCTAGACAGTTGGCTTGTGATGCAGAACAAACCCAGAAGTGCGGGTTCAATTCCCGTACCAGCTGAGGATTCTGAGTCTCCCCTCTGTCTACCCGAACAGGCACCAGAATGTGGCAGCCAGGGGCTATTCAAGTAACTTCACTGCAGTATTAATGCTAAGCCTACTGTGACCATAGAACTAGAGTACAGATGACCATAGAAAGCATCCCTATCTGGCTGCATCACAGCTTGATATGGCAACTGCTCGGCCCAGGACCGTAAGGAACTTCAGAGAGTCGTGAATACCGCCCAGTCCATCACACCAACCTGCCTCCCATCCATGGCTCATCTACATCTCCCCCTGTCTGGGGAAAGCGGGCAGCATAATCAAGGGTCCCTCCCACCGGGTCCCTCCCCACCGGCTACTCACTTTTCCAACTTCTTCCAGCGGGCAGGAGATACAGAAGTCTGAGAACACGCACGAACAGACTCAAAAACAGCTTCGTCCCCACTGTCATCAGACCTCCTAAATGACTCTCTTATTGACTGACCTTATTAACACTACACCCTGTATGCTTCATCCGATGCCACTGCTTATGTAGTTACATGGTATATCTTGTGTTGCCCTATTATGTATTTTCTTGAATTTTGTTTAATTCCCTTTTCGTTCCATGTACTGAATGATCTGTTGAGCTGCTTGCAGAAAATACTTTTCACTGTACCTCGGTACACTTGACAATAAACAAATCCAATCCAATCCAATCGCTTATTGTTGCAAGTAAGCTTCAATGGAGTTACCGTGAAAGCCCTGAGTCGCCACATTCAGGCGCCTGTTCGGGGAGGCTGGTACAGGAATTGAACCCACGCTGCTGGCCTTGTTCTGCATCACAAGCCAGCTGTTTAGCCTACTGTGCTAAACCAGCCCCCTATATAAACATTCAAAAGTGATTTGTCAGCTAAATATAATACAGTACATTCAGTAATTTGAAGAACTGAAGAATTACAAGCATTAATTACAGAACTTAATACTAGCTTAGAAAATCGATGACTTTCCTTAAATATCGCAAGTCAAACTACACTAATTCAATCCACAATGCTGACTGTTTTAATACTTTTTTACCTTAGCACAATGGACTTAATTGTGAGGGAGGTAGATAGTTTGCATCAGTGGTGATTATTCAAACTTGATGTCTCACATCACTGTCATCAAGCGATATGTTTTGTTTTTCTTTGTTAATTTTGTTGTAGGATGCTAAGACCGAACGATGGGATGAGCTTGTGTCCCAGAATTCAGTATCGAATCGTATTGAGTTGACACAGAAACTGTTCCCAATGGTTAGGGAGGCCAGGGCTCAGTGGGACAGAGTCTGAAAGATAGAGCCAGAAATTTCAGGAGTGAAATTTGGAAAACTTTCTACATCAAGGGTAGCAGAAGTTTGGAACACCTTTCCACAAACAATTGATGATAGATCAATTGTTAATTTAAATCTACTTTTAGAAATGTGTTATCAAACATTTTGAGGGATAAGAGACAAAGGAAGGAATGCAAAGTTAGGCTTCAGATCAGCCATGATCTCACTGAATGACAGAACAGGTTTGAGGGGTCTGAATGGTCGACTCCTGGTCCTATGTTCCCATGTTGCTGTAGTGCTTTGTCTTTGTAACTGTTAAAGAGAGACAATTGTCATTTAAAATGCAGATTTTTCCAGACAAATATTGGTGAGAAGAATTTAATGACATGTTTATTGATTATAGATTCACAATGGAACATCAACATGACAGAGTCTTCAGTGGATTTCACATTCTGCAATAGAACGGTTACTGTAAGAATGGGGAAATGAATATGTGTCAATTCAGGCAACTTCCCAATATTCTTAACATTCGTTAATTTAGTTCGTTATATCCTCTAACCACAATCTCCAAACATTCTCCATTTCTAATCCCAGTTCTCTATAAGAAATTTTCTGATCTTTCTATAATGTTTAAATTGCTGCTCTTAAATCCAAGCCATAAACTTGGTTTCTCTCTCTCCAAATGTGCTGCCTGACCTTCGTATTTCCGTCACTTTCAGTGTTAATTTCAGATTTCTAGCATTGGCAGTATTTTGCGTGTTCAGTTTAAGAGTCCCCTTTACGTGAAATCAATGAAGCTAAAGTCCTGTGTACCAGCTCCGACTCGGGCAGCATTTGAATGGTGTGGACGGCGCCAGCAAAGATAAGAACTTGATAGTGCGATTCCTGCGTCAGTGTGACTGGGACCACCAGACAAACAGCTTGTGTGAATCACAAATCAGAACCGGACAACGGCCATTGTTCCTCTGACTGAGTGGGCGCCCGAAGCTAAGTATAGGCTTTAGTTGTAGTTTAGTGAGTAGAGTTTGTGCATGAGTAATAATTGACTGTGTTTGTAATAAATGTGTATTGATTTCAAATTTACTAACTGGTGTATCGAGTCATTGATCAGTATTTGGTTTTGAACCTCATGGTGGTATCAGAAAGATACCTGGCGACTCTTGAGCAATGGTAATTAAAACAGAAAAAATTAAGGAAAGCATAACGAGCAGCAGTGTAAGGCCCTGCCTGCAACAGTAGTGGACTTGCCAACATTAAGGGCATTTAAATGGTCATTGGATAAACATATGGATGTTGAGGGAATAGTGTGGTTGGGCTTTAGAGTGGTTTCACAGGTCGGCGCAGCATCGCGGGCAGAAGGGCCTGTACTGCACTGTAATGTTCTATGTTACCCCCCTTCCCTCCCCTCCCCCCCAGGTGCCATTGAGCCTGGTCCACGTTTGTGTGGAACAGTTCTAAACAGTGCCACAGTGAGGTCTCCTAGGCGAGAGGTGAGAGCTGCATATCCAGAAAGATCTGCTGGACCAAGGCCTTCATGATGGTCGCCTTGAGGCACTTGTCTGTCGGAGTCACGGCATCAGACAGAACATCAGAAAGTGGTCGGCACAGTGGCACAATGGTTAGCACTGCTGCCTCACAGCAAAAGTTTGATTCTGATCTCAGGTGAATTTACATGTGTGGAATTTACATGTTCTCTCCCACTGTCTGCGTGGGTTTCCTCCGGGGGCTCCGGTTTCCACCCCCTGTCATAAGATGAGCAGTTGAGGTGGATTAGCCATGCTAAAAAGCTCCTTAGTGTTCAAAGGTTAGGTGGAGTTATGGTTGGGGGATTGAGCCTGGGTGCGTTGCTCTTTCAGAACGTTGATGCAGACTCAATGGGCCAAATGGCCTCCTTCTTCACTTTATGAAATGAAAAATGAAAATCACTTATCGTCACAAGTAGGCTTCAAATGAAATTACTGTGAAAAGCCCCTCGTCGCCACATTCCAGCCCCTGTTCAGGGAGGCTGGTATGGGAATTGAACCGTGCTGCTGGCCTGCCTAGTCTGCTTTAAAAGGCAGCCAATTAGCCCAGTGTGCTAAACTAGCCTTAGGCACTTTGTCTTTTTTAAAGTGTTTTTATTCGGTTTTCACATTTTGTATTTCACAATTCTTATGTTATATGTTACACTTTACATAAGAGCATCGACCAGTGAAAAAAAACATACAAAACAACATAACAAAAAAAATGAGCAATAAATAAAAGGCGGGTAAGAAGACAGGTGGATGTCAGTGCAGATATTTACATACAATTGCTTTCCCTCCTGTTGTGGCCGTGTCCCTCCTTTGTTGCCATTCCCAGTTTGGCCCAGGCGCATATTTACAGATGTCTAGCTGCAGTTTTGATCCCTTGTTCTTCTCAATTTCATCATATCCTCCCCCCCCCCCCCCCCCCCCCCCCCCCCCCCCCCCCCCCAAACTCCCTCTCTTTCCTTTCCATCTTATCCTGTGACCCGCTTGTGTCTCTCTCCCCCCCCCCCCCCCGCCCCACCGCCGGACTCAGCCCCCGACCCCTCTTGTTCTATTGGGTGTTGACTACGAACGGATCCTGGAACAAATGTGTGAATGGCTTCCACGTCCTGTGAAAGCTCTCTTCCAACCATAGGGTGGCAAATGTTATTAATTCCATCAGATCGGACAGCCAGTCAACAGCCTTGAATGGTGCTGCCGATCGGCAGCCGAGCAGATTCCCCGATAGGATTTCAGCAAGACAAAGGCTAGGACATCGGTCCCCTCTCTATGAAGAGTTCTGGCTGGTTTGAGACCCTGAAGACTGCCATTTTTGGGAAATGGCTCCACCCTCCCACAACCCTGCAAGTGGCCTGAAAAAAGTCCGTCCAGTACCTGAGAAGTTTGGGAGTTACTGCAGCTATATTAGCAGAGAGTCAAACTCATTTAAGAACTGTGTTAATAGTTCAATAAACACGTTGAACTCATTTCATAGTCTGGAGCTTCCTTTGTCAAAGCATACATCAAGGAAGCAGCTTATGCTACACAAAGTAGCATAACACAACATGATACCAGGAGTGCCTCTTAAATCTATTTAGTTCAACTCAGCAAGATCCGTGACAACCAGCAACCGAACTCAGGCACGATGATCGAGATTCCGGTTTCCTCAGCAAGTCAGGTACCAGGGCAATCTCTGTGCCAACTAGCATGCATTCAAGCAAAGATTTCAGCTTTACATGGAAGCATCCGATCTAAATGGCGTGGCCGATGCTAAGAAGATAGCTTTTCTACTTACCATTGTGGGTGAACATGCAACAGAGCTCTTCAACTCCTTTAAATACTCCAAAGGGCAGGACAGAATGCATTAAAGACAGTCCTGACCAAATTTGAAAGCTACTGCAAGGTAAACACAAAAGAAATCGGTAAAACTGGTGCCAATACTCACCACGAGGCAGAAGTAGGGTTGCAACAGAAGCAAACAGCAATTCTGATTGACAGCCATCTTGCGCGTATCGAGCCAGCCTAGTCTGCACATGTGGACTTCCGGTTGCGGCTATGCGGAGCTAAGCCGCACGTTCCACAGCTCCCACTTTAATAGGAATTGTGGGCTCTTTTAAGGGCCCCAAACGGCGCTGATTCGACGATTCCTGGTGGATAAAGGGGATAAAACCCCCCGGGATTTATGGTGCAGACTCGGAGTGGGGCGAGGAGAAAAACGGCAGCAGCTCCCCTGGAAAATCGGGGGAAGGTGGACAAAATGGCGGCCGGTGGAGCCCATGAGGAGTGGAGGCAGTGGGCGGAGGAGCAGCAGGTGGCCCTTCTGCGCTACTTTACGGAGCTGAAAGGGGAGTTGTTGGAATCTCTGAAGGTGACGACTAGTAAGCTGCTGGAGACCCAGACAACCCAGGGTGCAGCGATACTTGAGTTGCAGCAGCAGGTCTCTGAGCGGGCACCCTCTGTTGTGCAGCCCTGGGTGAGGTGGGGGCAGATGCCTGTGTCCGCCTGGAGGCAGACGGCCCTGGTCGTTCGGCATCACGTCCGAGGGAAGAGAATGAAACGGGTTATTTAGATACGCTCGGCCGGGCGCTGGACGGTCCCAGTGGGCAGGGTGTGAACAGGGCCGGCCCAAGGTACCGGCAACTCGGGCAGTCGCCCGGGGCGCCATGTGCTGGGGGGGCGCCATGTGCGGGGGGTGCCAGACACTCGGGTCCGCGCATGCGCAGTTGGGCCGGTGTCAACCAGCGCATGCGCGGTGGCCGCCCTCCCCCAGGGCGGCCCCCTCCGCCCCCCCTCCGGCCGCCCCCCCGGCCTCGGGGCACCCCCCCCGGCCTCGGGGCCCCCGGCCTCGTCCCCGCCCTCCCGGCCTAGGCCCCCCCCCACCCCCCGGCCTCGGCCCCCCCCCACCCCCCCCCCCCCCCCCCCGGCCTCGGCGCCCCCCCCCTCGGGTCTCGACCCCCCCCCCCGGCCTCGGCCCCGCCCCCCCGCCTCGGTCCCGCCCCCCCCGCTCCCCCCCGCCTCGCCACGCCGCCCCCCCCCCCCCCCATCGGCCCCCCCCTCGGCTCCGCCCCCCCCCCCCCCCCCCCCCCCCCCCCCCCTTGGCCCCCCCCCACCCAAGGGCGCTGAAGTTCAGCTTGCCCGGGGCGCCAGCAACCCTAGGGCCGGCGCTGGGTGTGAAGGGACAGAGGATGGGGGAGGTGTCCCATTGGGCAGGATGTGAAGGGACAGAGAATGGGGTAGGTGTCCAAGTGAGCAGAGTGTGAAGGGACAGAGGGAGGGGGAGGGGGTGTGTTTGTCATGCAGGGTTGTCTCACTTGTTGCAGCTTCGCCAACCTCGCATTGCGCGACCTCCCGGGTGGCAGATCCCCCATCAAGGTCCAGTGCCCTCTGCCCAAACGTGGTGAGGGGGTGCAGGATGGGCGAACCCCCTCCAGTCTTGTTCCGCTCACGGGTGTTGTGAGCGGTCTTGTCCTGTTGGGGGAGGGGGCATAGGTAGATCATTACAATACGGCAGGTATCAGCAGTCCGTTCAGATACTGGCACAGTTTGGGGGTCAAGTTGTAATAAGACCATTGCATCTCTCCACGGGGGCCAGAGCGCTGGGTCTGTGACTACTTTGTGAACCACCCTCAACTCACTCTGCCCCAATTCCCCTCCACCCTCCGTGCCATTGTGGGGGGGGTGGTGGGTGATTAAGTTAAGGGGGGAGGGATGGTTGTGACCCGTGGGCACCCTCTTGGCACTTACCCTGGCAGCCCTGGTGAGGTCGTGCACCTTCTTCCAACATTGCTCTGCAGAGCGAGGGGTCTGCCCCACAGCACTGACGGCGGCAGCCACCTCACGCCAGGCCTGGCGCACCGCGCTGGCAGGCTGGCGATGCCCTCTATGCGGGCAGATGATGCCCCTCCTCTGCTCGATTGATTCGAGCAGCGTCTCCACGTCAGCCTCAACGAATCGCGGGGCTGCTCTCCTGAGCTCCGATATCCTGGCCTAGTTTCCGTGCTCGCCCGCGCCTTTTTACGGCGTCGGGCGGGTCACGTGGGCGTGTTCGTATCGTCGCCACGATCCGGCATCATCGCGCACGTGATTGACGCGGCCCCGTTCCTAGCCCATTTCCCGGAGTGAATACGTCGGGAACTGGGCCATGTCGGGCCGTCGCAAAAGTTGGCCGCTTTCACGGCCGACTTCGCGATTTCCACGGGTGTGGAGAATCGCGCCCAGGATGTCTATCTCCTTTAGCAGCCCTGTTCACGGTCATCTTGTAATGACCGCAAATCCAAACTTTGCTGTCTGGCTTTAACACTGGGGCTATTGGTGCTGCCTATTTCGAAAACTGTACAGTGCTCATTATTCCTAGGTCTTCCAGACATTTCAGCTACACTTCAACTTTCTGATGCAGAGAACAGGGCATTGTTTGGGCTCTAAAAAGTTAATGTTGTGTCAGGGTCTATGTAAATTTTGGCCTTCACCCTGTTATGAGAACAAATAACAAAGAAAAGTACAACACAGGAACAGGCCCTTCGGCCCTCCATGCCTGTGCCGATCGTGATGCCCGAACTAAAAAAAAAACCTTCTGCTCTTACTTGGTCTGTCCCCCTCTAAAGAAACCCCAGCTCTCTCTGGAAGACGTCCTGGCTTTGCACAGATGTTCCTGGAAAGCCCCATTTGTGGTGATGAGTATCTCCAGCCAATTTGGCCTGATTTTCTTTAGCCAATCTCTCCCCAAGGGGCTTGGTCTCTGTCCTTTTGCTACAATTAAGGGCAACAGGGCAGACGAGTGCTGATCTGATCCTGGTGTTGACGCCACGCCCATTATTCACTGGGCCTCCCCAATATAGGTTGTTACAGTGGCTGTTGTACAGCTGAGGCTCAAATGTTGCAGCCTCCCTGTGGATACTTATATGTCTGATCTCCTGCCACCTTGGCAGCAGCAATTGCATTAACCTTCATATTTAATGGTCGGCCATTAACAATAAGAACTTTTTCGATACGGGATGTCTTATTTAAATTCACCATGTTAAGCTTATAATCTTTGGATTTCTCTTCCGGATTTTCAACAAGTTTATTCACTGAAGTTGGCGATGATATTTTTGGGAACTGGTTGCAGTCTGGCTGACTCTGCATCTGGCTTGTATTTGGCCTTTTCTAATTGCATCTGTCTTAGGATGGCCTCTCCCACAACAATAACAAGCCTCTAGACCCTGTGACTGATGGTCACTTTTCCTTTTCTCAGGCTCCATTACACCCTCACCACGGGTACTTTGAGCTGCTGGCGTTTCCCGCCATAATTGATTTATCTCACTTTGCACATCTTTCAGCTCAAAAGCACTTTGTTCAGCGCTTTCAGTTATTTGAGCCAATTCAACTGCCTTAGCTCAGGATATTCTGGTTTCTGCCAGGAACGTCCTCTGAATGTTCAATGTAATGATAGTGCAGACCAAGCAGTTATGTAACGTATCACTGAGAGATGGACCGGGAGTGGGGGGGGGCTCCGCAGGTATAACATTTCTAGTCAGCCGTTTGCCAAAGCCTAGTTACTAAAGCGGATGCTGTTTCTCCAGGGCCCCTAATGGCTGAATGGAATTTGTAGCACTGTATTATAATGAGAGGCTGGGGATTGATGTGGTCTTTCACTAGTTGCACTAGTTGTTCAAGGGATTTGGTATCTGGAGCCTTCGGAGATGATAAGTTCCTCATGAGGTTATATGTTTGTGGGCCACAAACTGTCAGTAATATAACGTTTGCTTGTCTTCTACCATGTTTATTTTGGCAGCAAAATGTATCAAAGCCTTTCGACATATTGGCCCCAAATTGCAACCTCTGGATGAAATCGATCGATTTTCCCGAATAGTGGCATAACTATTCGAATGTTATTGATTCTTTATTTTTTTGGAAGGTCTCCGAGAGGTCACACGTCTCACCCCCCCGCTCCCCCCGACCCCCACTTTCCGAATGTTGACGACTTGTTCCTTTCAGCTGATACAATTTATTCTCATTGCCAATGTAGTAGGGCAAGATCATACAATTTAGAGTTAAATGTAAGAGGATAAGTTCACAAATGATGCGATACTTGGTGGGGTGGTATATAGTGAGGAGGATAGACTTAGATTACAGAACAATATAGACGGCCCTGGTCAGATGGGCTGATCAGTGGGAAATGGAATTCATTCTGGTTAAGTGTGAGGTGATCCACTGGGGCAGCACAAATAAGGCACGGTGACAACGTTGTCAAAACTGCTGTCAATTTGAAGATAGTGGACAGAGAGATGATACCACTGTGAAGGCAATGAATTATGGTAAAGGTCTAAAAGGTGACTGTGTGACCAAAAGGAGAAAGAAAGTCTCATTTTCAACAACAGGATAAATCTCCAGAACAAAATATAGATGAATTTCAGGGACAGGGCTCTGAAGCTGTCGAATTTCTGAAGATTGGTCTTGGCTTCTGCGCTGAACGGCAGTTTTGGTGGGAAGGAAATTTTCTGATGAGATTGAAGGGTGGACGCGACCTACTTACACCAAAGCTAGTCGCCTACCCCGATGCTCTGCAGGGTGATCCTCTATGGAATCAAGTGTTGTGTGCTCCATGGACAACTCTTCCTCGCCAGCCAGCGATATATAAGGCATCTCATTGGTGGGTTCAGTGGGACAAAGATCTGAAATCTGCTCTTCCACAACACAGCTCACTCCTCAAACATAAAGAACAGTGTCTTCTTGTGCTTCAGTAGTAGGTTCAAACAGCACATTGATCTCTCAGTGCTACTGATTTGGTGCTGCAATGCCTTCTCTCTCATACCCTTTTCAGAAAGGTAACCCAGGTCTAAAGCTCTTCTTGTGGATGGTCACCGTCTGCCACAGAGTCTCCTGTGTCCTCATTGTCTGGCCTGGCTTCAAAAAGAGAGATCCACAATCCCAAAATTTTCCAGGGATTGGTTGAATAGTGATTTCCAGATGGAGAGTCAACCACGACTCAATGAATAATTCTTACTGGTTGTGAGAGGATGAAAATCCACTGGTTCTACACATGACTTTTGGATTCCTCCATGAAAGACGTCCAGTTGCTCAGCAGTAAGTCACCATCTTCTTTTTCCAGAATGCCCAATTAGATACTGTCCCAAATGGTCGGATGTTATTAAAATAAATGTATTGTTTTCTTGCACAAGTAAAATCAAACCACCAGTTGCTTGATAAACCATGTTTTGGCAGCAACTAAGAGAAAGGAAGGAACAGGAAAGCACAGGGAACACGGTGTTCTTTGTAACTGATTCGATTTAGTAGTCAGAGGGCTGTGAGCGAGAAAGCAGTCGTCAGCCACAGATGAAGTGTCGAAGAAGGAACAGCAGGAGAGAGCGAGAGACAGCCATCCACAGGAAACAGCTCAGCTAGACATGAAGTGCTGAAGGAAGAAGCCAATTCGTGCAAAAGATTGTTTCCTTCACTAAACCGAAGACCATTCCCAAGTCGTGGTCACTTGAGATGTACGGTGTGGTAGTCATGATATGGTTGTTGTTTGGGAAATGGAGCACACAATACTTGATTCCATAGAGGGTCACACTGCCTGAGCATTGGGAGAGCCAACTAGCTTGGGTGAAAGTATGTCAACATCCAACCTTCAATCACATCAGAAAATCTTCTTGAGGGGCGCCACTCCACATCAAGCGTGGCTGACCAGGAGTCTCTACCGCTCTTACCAACAGCCATTGATATGGTTAGAAGGATTTTCAGATGGACACACTCAACCTGTTTGACCGCATTCTGAAGGCACCATCCTTGGCCATCAAGTCCTGGGGTGGGACTCAAACCTGGAGCGTCGGTCTCAGAGGCAGGGACGCTACCCACTGCACCACTAGAGGAGGTATAGTATAATGGGTTAATAGTTATGGTCATGAGTTAGTGATGCATCTTATGGTGCAACAATGCCAGCAGCATGGTAGGTACACTGTGAAGCAGAAAGAATACTCCGGAATCAAGACACATGCACCTATTTTGTAGCCTTTCCTGTACTTACTGTTAATAAAGTAGTTTTGAAGCAATCAGCATGAGTCAGACTAGAGCTACTCATGTGTAGATGGAAATCTCCCTGTGTAGATCAAGGAGATTCTCCAGCCTTGACACATAACAAGAGAGATTGAGCAGTTAAAGCCAATACTCGCTGGAGTTTAGAAGAATGAGAGGAGATGAAGTTGAGGTATACAAGATGCTAATGGAGGTTGACAGAGTAGACATGAAGTGGATGTTTCCACTTGTTGGGCATTCGCCGGAACCTTTACAGAATCAAGGAATTGTTTTGACTATCATAACCAATGCCTCCACTATCTCTGCTGCCACTTTTTTTAAGACTTGAGGATGTAGGCCATCAGGCCCTGACAATCTGTCTGCCTTTAATTCCAATAGCTTGATCATTACTTTTTCCCTAGTGATGGTTGCTATTTTACATCCTTCCTTTTCACCAACCTCTGCGTTCCCTGTTACTATTGGGATGGTTTCTAGTGTCCTTCACCGTGAAAACCGAGGCAAAATATTGATTCTGTGCCCTTGTCACTTCTGCGTTCCCCATTAACTACCCAGTATCATCCTCAAGGGACCCACATTGACTTTAGCTGCTCTCTTCCTTTTTATATACTTATAGAATCTTTTTCTGTACATTTTATATTTTGCGTTAGATTTCTTTCAGAATTCACCTTTGCCCTTTTTATTACTTTTTCAATAACCCTCTGTTGGTCTTTAAATGTTTGAAATTGGGGCGGCATGGTAAAATAGTGGTTAGCACTGCTGCCTCAAAGCACCAGGGATGCAGGTTCAATACCAGCCTTGGGTGACTGCCTGTGTGGAGTTTGCACTTTCTCCCCATGTCTGTGTGGGTTTCCACTGGCTGCTTTGGTTTCCTCTCACTGTCCAACAATGTGCAGGTTAGGTGGATTTGTCATGCTAAATTGTCCCTTAGTGTCCAAAAGGTTAACTAGCTTTACTGGGTTATGGAATAGGATATGTGCCTAGATAGACTGCTCTTTCAGAGGGTCGTTCAGACTTTATGGGCCGAATGGCCTCGTTTTGCACTGTAGAGATACTATGATTCCAATTCTCCAGCCTGCCACCGAACTTTGCAAATGGCATGTCCTAGTCTTTGTCTTTATGTTATCTTAAAACTCCGTACTTATCCACAGATGCATTGTCCCCTTTTACAATCTTTGATATATTTTAGACGTGAGGAATTGAATATCTCTTTAAATATCTGCCACTGTTCATCAGCCGTCCTAGCTTTTAGCCCTTTTTGCAAGTCCACTAGGGCCAAATCTCACCTCCTGTGCTTGTAATTACCTTGGTTTAACACCAGAACACTAGTGTAAATATGAGTTATTGCTTTTGAGCTGGAAGCTCGGCTTTGGGATGACACAGATGTCAAAACTGTCAGTTTGAGTATGAAACTGGGCAAATGCTTCAGTACAGACAGTGGATCCACAGCGTAGCAATGCCTTCCTGCAGTTCTCCTCCAGGTTGTCTGGAGACTGTTATATTTCCGAGGGATGGCAGCAAGATACCCTCGTGCATGTCCAAGGCTGACTGGACAGAGATCATCGTTGAGGCTAGCAGCTATGGAGTCCACAAGCGATACTGGGCTCAAAAGCCTGTAAGGTTGAATGGCACATCATTACGTCAACAAACTAGCTCTGATGAATGTAGCAAGCCATGTATATGTGTGAGTGAAGTGGTTTGAGTGGTGGGAGATTAGATTCAGGATCAGCAACAGATGGACTGAGTGTGTGGGAGCCGGTTCATGCTGAAAATATCGGCTGGAATTTTCCGGGCGATCCCATTGCCGTTTGTCCAGTCCCGACGACGGCAAACCCCCACAGCAGATCCTGCAAATATTAAAGATACAAAGAACAGGAAAGGAGATGTCGAAGTTGGGATTGATTGTTCTGTTTCTCGTCAGCAGCTATTACCAAACATAGTAAATCAGCAGAACAAAATTTTACAACATTTGAAACAGCGGGAGGTATGATGAAAAATGACGAAGAAGACCATTTGGATGTGTCATCGGTAAGAACTGACAAGTTCTGTGACTGATCGAAAGATGTGGAGCAGGCAGTTCAATGTGGGGAGGTGTGAGGTGATTCATTTTGGTAGGAAGAACATGGACAGACAATATAAAATAAGGGGTACAATTCTTGAGGGGGTGCAGGAGCAGAGGAACCTGGGTGTTTCTGATCTTGGAGAACCTCACTGTTAGTCATTCAACTGGAGCATATTTTACTCCCCAACTTACCAGTGACACTTAGAGTTGGGTTTCACCTCATGAACCTCTTTGTTCAAGCTATAGTAGGGGAGCTACGCTACCATGAAATGGCTTGCCAGCTGCCCGAACACACAAAATGCATAGCAATTATACTTTAGTGTGTTATCTCAAATAATTAACATACATCAATCAAAATAATACATTTGTTCAGAAATGATTAATGTTCATTCACAACTAATAATTAGGATTACATAATGCAATACATGAGTATAATTACCAAATTATGATACATACATAGCACTAGAAGCATATACAAACCTATACAAGCATATAGGTAGCTCCACTTATCTACAAGCCTTATAGACAGGTATTTGATTAAATCTATGCATTAACCTGGTTACCATACTCCCATCTCATTGTCCTGTGTTCTGTAAGTACCACATGAGCAGTGGCTGCATGATCAATTATATCTCTGCGTGCAAGCATCCTTGCTGAAACTGAAAATCCTTGGACACTTCTGTTACTATAGCATCAAGTTTCTACTGTCTGGAAATTCACTGACCATAGTAAGCAGTAATCTGCTGTGAACTCTTCGGATTTATTCAAAGCTGTATAGTTTTATATATGAACCTGTAATAATCCACAGGAGGCAGGAGTCCCATCACCACACCAATATTTATTTCCAACAAGTAAATACAAGAGCGGCTCCAAACAGTGCTGCTTGCATTCCAGTCAACTTAAGAATGGGTCACAAAGCCTACACAGGTGCTTATATGGGCCCCCTCACTGAGCTATCATAGAGGGAGCTCATACTCCAATTGGCCAACCAATAATGCTAATTGGAGGTCATTACAGAACCTATATATATATATATATACATTGATTTATGAATGTTTTTAGTCCCCCCTAACCCTTCAGTCCCCCCTTAACAGGCCATTTTTATGTTGAGGTTGCCTCTTAAATTCTTCAGATGGCCAGTCCTTCTGAACAGCAGGCACTACAAACAATAATTCAATTCCATACACCATTCACAACTTGGTCAGTAAAAGCTGCTGCTTGTTAATTAATCCCAACCCTCATCCCACAGTGTGATGAATGATGTCATGATCGAAATGAGGCAAGACAAATTCTTAATTGCCTTAAGGTGAGAATGATCAATCTGTGATTGGTTTAATTGGTTTCTCGAGGCTGATGGTCAACTCTTGATATAATTTCAATTATATGTGGGACCATCCCACTTGTTAATGTTTGTTTCTGTTACCTCGTACAAAGGAAAAATAATCCCCCTTACTCATTTGTTCAGAATGAGGAAATATGCTGTCTATGTTTGGACAGGTTATTTGAAGGTCACTATTCCTTCCCTCTGTGCTTACTTAGAATGAGTTTCTTTACTTTTAAAATTACACAAAATCTGTATAAAATGTATATAGACAGGGGCTGGTTTAGCTCAGTGGGCTAGACAGTTGGCTTGTGATGCAGAACAAACCCAGAAGTGCGGGTTCAATTCCCGTACCAGCTGAGGATTCTGAGTTCTCCCTCTGTATACCCGAACAGGCACCAGAATGTGGCAGCCAGGGGCTATTCAAGTAACTTCACTGCAGTATTAATGTAAGCCTACTTGTGACAATAGAACTAGAGTACAGATGCACCATAGAAAGCATCCTATCTGGCTGCATCACAGCTTGATATGGCAACTGCTCGGCCCAGGACCGTAAGGAACTTCAGAGAGTCGTGAATACCGCCCAGTCCATCACACAAACCTGCCTCCCATCCATGGCTCAATCTACATCTCCCCCTGTCTGGGGAAAGCGGGCAGCATAATCAAGGGTCCCTCCCACCCGGGTCCCTCCCACCCGGCTTACTCACTTTTCCAACTTCTTCCAGCGGGCAGGAGATACAGAAGTCTGAGAACACGCACGAACAGACTCAAAAACAGCTTCGTCCCCACTGTCATCAGACTCCTAAATGACTCTCTTATTGACTGACCTTATTAACACTACACCCTGTATGCTTCATCCGATGCCAATGCTTATGTAGTTACATGGTATATCTTGTGTTGCCCTATTATGTATTTTCTTGAATTTTGTTTAATTCCCTTTTCTTCCATGTACTGAATGATCTGTTGAGCTGCTTGCAGAAAAATACTTTTCACTGTACCTCGGTACACTTGACAATAAACAAATCCAATCCAATCCAATCGCTTATTGTTGCAAGTAAGCTTCAATGGAGTTACCGTGAAAAGCCCTGAGTCGCCACATTCAGGCGCCTGTTCGGGGAGGCTGGTACAGGAATTGAACCCACGCTGCTGGCCTTGTTCTGCATCACAAGCCAGCTGTTTAGCCTACTGTGCTAAACCAGCCCCCTATATAAACATTCAAAAGTGATTTGTCAGCTAAATATAATACAGTACATTCAGTAATTTGAAGAACTGAAGAATTACAAGCATTAATTACAGAACTTAATTCTAAGCTTAGAAAATCGATGACTTTCCTTAAATATCGCAAGTCAAACTACACTAATTCAATCCACAATGCTGACTGTTTTAATACTTTTTTACCTTAGCACAATGGACTTAATTGTGAGGGAGGTAGATAGTTTGCATCAGTGGTGATTATTCAAACTTGATGTCTCACATCACTGTCATCAAGCGATATGTTTTTGTTTTTCTTTGTTAATTTTGTGTAGGATGCTAAGACCGAACGATGGGATGAGCTTGTGTCCCAGAATTCAGTATCGAATCGTATTGAGTTGACACAGAAACTGTTCCCAATGGTTAGGGAGGCCAGGGCTCAGTGGGACAGAGTCTGAAAGATAGAGCCAGAAATTTCAGGAGTGAAATTTGGAAAACTTTCTACATCAAAGGGTAGCAGAAGTTTGGAACACCTTTCCACAAACAATTGATGATAGATCAATTGTTAATTTTAAATCTACTTTTAGAAATGTGTTATCAAACATTTTGAGGGATAAGAGACAAAGGAAGGAATGCAAAGTTAGGCTTCAGATCAGCCATGATCTCACTGAATGACAGAACAGGTTTGAGGGGCTGAATGGTCGACTCCTGGTCCTATGTTCCCATGTTGCTGTAGTGCTTTGTCTTTGTAACTGTTTAAAGAGAGACAATTGTCATTTAAAATGCAGATTTTTCCAGACAAATATTGGTGAGAAGATTTAATGACATGTTTATTGATTATAGATTCACAATGGAACATCAACATGACAGAGTCTTCGGGATTTCACATTCTGCAATAGAACGGTTACTGTAAGAAATGGGGAAATGAAATGTGTCAATTCAGGCAACTTCCCAATATTCTTAACATTCGTTAATTTAGTTCGTTATATCCTCTAACCACAATCTCCAAACATTCTCCATTTCTAATCCCAGTTCTCTATAAGAAATTTTCTGATCTTTCTATAATGTTTAAATTGCTGCTCTTAAATCCAAGCCATAAACTTGGTTTCTCTCTCTCCAAATGTGCTGCCTGACCTTCGTATTTCCGTCACTTTCAGTGTTAATTTCAGATTTCTAGCATTGGCAGTATTTTGCGTGTTCAGTTTAAGAGTCCCCTTTACGTGACATCAATGAAGCTAAAGTCTGTGTACCCAGCTCCGACTCGGGCAGCATTTGAATGGTGTGGACGGCGCCAGCCAAAGATAAGAACTTGATAGTGCGATTCCTGCATCAGTGTGACTGGGACCACCAGACAAACAGCTTGTGTGAATCACAAATCAGAACCGGACAACGGCCATTGTTCCTCTGACTGAGTGGGCGCCCGAAGCTAAGTATAGGCTTTTAGTTGTAGTTTAGTGAGTAGAGTTTGTGCATGAGTAATAATTGACTGTGTTTGTAAATAAATGTGTATTGATTTCAAATTTACTAACTGGTGTATCGAGTCATTGATCAGTATTTGGTTTTGAACCTCATGGTGGTATCAGAAAGATACCTGGCGACTCTTGAGCAATGGTAATTAAAACAGAAAAAATTAAGGAAAGCATAACGAGCAGCAGTGTAATGCCCTGCCTGCAACAGTAGTGGACTTGCCAACATTAAGGGCATTTAAATGGTCATTGGATAAACATATGGATGTTGAGGGAATAGTGTGGTTGGGCTTTAGAGTGGTTTCACAGGTCGGCGCAGCATCGAGGGCAGAAGGGCCTGTACTGCACTGTAATGTTCTATGTTACCCCCCTTCCCTCCCCTCCCCCCCAGGTGCCATTGAGCCTGGTCCACGTTTGTGTGGAACAGTTCTAAACAGTGCCACAGTGAGGTCTCCTAGGCGAGAGGTGAGAGCTGCATATCCAGAAAGATCTGCTGGACCAAGGCCTTCATGATGGTCGCCTTGAGGCACTTGTCTGTCGGAGTCACGGCATCAGACAGAACATCAGAAAGTGGTCGGCACAGTGGCACAATGGTTAGCACTGCTGCCTCACAGCAAAAGGGACCTCAGTTTGATTCTGATCTCAGGTGAATTTACATGTGTGGAATTTACATGTTCTCTCCCACTGTCTGCGTGGGTTTCCTCCGGGGGCTCCGGTTTCCACCCCCTGTCATAAGATGAGCAGTTGAGGTGGATTAGCCATGCTAAAAAGCTCCTTAGTGTTCAAAGGTTAGGTGGAGTTATGGGTGGGGGGATTGAGCCTGGGTGCGTTGCTCTTTCAGAACGTTGATGCAGACTCAATGGGCCAAATGGCCTCCTTCTTCACTTTATGAAATGAAAAATGAAAATCACTTATCGTCACAAGTAGGCTTCAAATGAAATTACTGTGAAAAGCCCCTCGTCGCCACATTCCGGCCCCTGTTCAGGGAGGCTGGTATGGGAATTGAACCGTGCTGCTGGCCTGCCTTGGTCTGCTTTAAAAGGCAGCCAATTAGCCCAGTGTGCTAAACTAGCCTTAGGCACTTTGTCTTTTTTAAAGTGTTTTTATTCGGTTTTCACATTTTGTATTTCACAATTCTTATGTTATATGTTACACTTTACATAAGAGCATCGACCAGTGAAAAAAAACATACAAAACAACATAACAAAAAAATGAGCAATAAATAAAAGGCGGTAAGAAGACAGGTGGATGTCAGTGCAGATATTTACATACAATTGCTTTCCCTCCTGTTGTGGCCGTGTCCCTCCTTTGTTGCCATTCCCAGTTTGGCCCAGGCGCATATTTACAGATGTCTAGCTGCAGTTTTGATCCCTTGTTCTTCTCAATTTCATCATATCCTCCCCCCCACACCGCCCCCCCCCCTCCCCTCCGCCCCCCAACTCCCTCTCTTTCCTTTCCATCTTTATCCTGTGACCCGCTTGTGTCTCTCTCCCCCCCCCCCCCCCGCCCCACCGCCGGACTCAGCCCCCGACCCCTCTTGTTCTATTGGGTGTTGACTACGAACGGATCCTGGAACAAATGTGTGAATGGCTTCCACGTCCTGTGAAAGCTCTCTTCCAACCATAGGGTGGCAAATGTTATTAATTCCATCAGATCGGACAGCCAGTCAACAGCCTTGAATGGTGCTGCCGATCGGCAGCCGAGCAGATTCCCCGATAGGATTTCAGCAAGACAAAGGCTAGGACATCGGTCCCCTCTCTATGAAGAGTTCTGGCTGGTTTGAGACCCTGAAGACTGCCATTTTTGGGAAATGGCTCCACCCTCCCACAACCCTGCAAGTGGCCTGAAAAAAGTCCGTCCAGTACCTGAGAAGTTTGGGAGTTACTGCAGCTATATTAGCAGAGAGTCAAACTCATTTAAGAACTGTGTTAATAGTTCAATAAACACGTTGAACTCATTTCATAGTCTGGAGCTTCCTTTGTCAAAGCATACATCAAGGAAGCAGCTTATGCTACACAAAGTAGCATAACACAACATGATACCAGGAGTGCCTCTTAAATCTATTTAGTTCAACTCAGCAAGATCCGTGACAACCAGCAACCGAACTCAGGCACGATGATCGAGATTCCGGTTCCTCAGCAAGTCAGGTACCAGGGCAATCTCTGTGCCAACTAGCATGCATTCAAGCAAAGATTTCAGCTTTACATGGAAGCATCCGATCTAAATGGCGTGGCCGATGCTAAGAAGATAGCTTTTCTACTTACCATTGTGGGTGAACATGCAACAGAGCTCTTCAACTCCTTTAAATACTCCAAAGGGCAGGACAGAATGCATTAAAGACAGTCCTGACCAAATTTGAAAGCTACTGCAAGGTAAACACAAAAGAAATCGGTAAAACTGGTGCCAATACTCACCACGAGGCAGAAGTAGGGTTGCAACAGAAGCAAACAGCAATTCTGATTGACAGCCATCTTGCGTGTATCGAGCCAGCCTAGTCTGCACATGTGGACTTCCGGTTGCGGCTATGCGGAGCTAAGCCGCACGTTCCACAGCTCCCACTTTAATAGGAATTGTGGGCTCTTTTAAGGGCCCCAAACGGCGCTGATTCGACGATTCCTGGTGGATAAAGGGGATAAAACCCCCCGGGATTTATGGTGCAGACTCGGAGTGGGGCGAGGAGAAAAACGGCAGCAGCTCCCCTGGAAAATCGGGGGAAGGTGGACAAAATGGCGGCCGGTGGAGCCCATGAGGAGTGGAGGCAGTGGGCGGAGGAGCAGCAGGTGGCCCTTCTGCGCTACTTTACGGAGCTGAAAGGGGAGTTGTTGGAATCTCTGAAGGTGACGACTAGTAAGCTGCTGGAGACCCAGACAACCCAGGGTGCAGCGATACTTGAGTTGCAGCAGCAGGTCTCTGAGCGGGCACCCTCTGTTGTGCAGCCCTGGGTGAGGTGGGGGCAGATGCCTGTGTCCGCCTGGAGGCAGACGGCCCTGGTCGTTCGGCATCACGTCCGAGGGAAGAGAATGAAACGGGTTATTTAGATACGCTCGGCCGGGCGCTGGACGGTCCCAGTGGGCAGGGTGTGAACAGGGCCGGCCCAAGGTACCGGCAACTCGGGCAGTCGCCCGGGGCGCCATGTGCTGGGGGGGCGCCATGTGCTGGGGGGTGCCAGACACTCGGGTCCCGCGCATGCGCAGTTGGGCCGGTGTCAACCAGCGCATGCGCGGTGGCCGCCCTCCCCCAGGGCGGCCCCCTCCGCCCCCCCTCCGGCCGCCCCCCGGCCTCGGGGCACCCCCCCGGCCTCGGGGCCCCCGGCCTCGGCCCCGCCCTCCCGGCCTAGGCCCCCCCCCACCCCGGCCTCGGCCCCCCCCACCCCCCCCCCCCCGGCCTCGGCGCCCCCCCCCCTCGGGTCTCGACCCCCCCCCCCCCGGCCTCGGCCCCGCCCCCCCGCCTCGGTCCCGCCCCCCCCGCTCCCCCCCGCCTCGGCCACGCCGCCCCCCCCCCCATCGGCCCCCCCCTCGGCTCCGCCCCCCCCTCGCCCCCCCCCCCCCTTGGCCCCCCCCCCCACCCAAGGGCGCTGAAGTTCAGCTTGCCCGGGGCGCCAGCAACCCTAGGGCCGGCGCTGGGTGTGAAGGGACAGAGGATGGGGGAGGTGTCCCATTGGGCAGGATGTGAAGGGACAGAGAATGGGGTAGGTGTCCAAGTGAGCAGAGTGTGAAGGGACAGAGGGAGGGGGAGGGGGTGTGTTTGTCATGCAGGGTTGTCTCACTTGTTGCAGCTTCGCCAACCTCGCATTGCGCGACCTCCCGGGTGGCAGATCCCCCATCAAGGTCCAGTGCCCTCTGCCCAAACGTGGTGAGGGGGTGCAGGATGGGCGAACCCCCTCCAGTCTTGTTCCGCTCACGGGTGTTGTGAGCGGTCTTGTCCTGTTGGGGGAGGGGGCATAGGTAGATCATTACAATACGGCAGGTATCAGCAGTCCGTTCAGATACTGGCACAGTTTGGGGGTCAAGTTGTAATAAGACCATTGCATCTCTCCACGGGGGCCAGAGCGCTGGGTCTGTGACTACTTTGTGAACCACCCTCAACTCACTCTGCCCCAATTCCCCTCCACCCTCCGTGCCATTGTGGGGGGGGTGGTGGGTGATTAAGTTAAGGGGGGAGGGATGGTTGTGACCCGTGGGCACCCTCTTGGCACTTACCCTGGCAGCCCTGGTGAGGTCGTGCACCTTCTTCCAACATTGCTCTGCAGAGCGAGGGGTCTGCCCCACAGCACTGACGGCAGCAGCCACCTCACGCCAGGCCTGGCGCACCGCGCTGGCAGGCTGGCGATGCCCTCTATGCGGGCAGATGATGCCCCTCCTCTGCTCGATTGATTCGAGCAGCGTCTCCACGTCAGCCTCAACGAATCGCGGGGCTGCTCTCCTGAGCTCCGATATCCTGGCCTAGTTTCCGTGCTCGCCCGCGCCTTTTTACGGCGTCGGGCGGGTCACGTGGGCGTGTTCGTATCGTCGCCACGATCCGGCATCATCGCGCACGTGATTGACGCGGCCCCGTTCCTAGCCCATTTCCCGGAGTGAATACGTCGGGAACTGGGCCATGTCGGGCCGTCGCAAAAGTTGGCCGCTTTCACGGCCGACTTCGCGATTTCCACGGGTGTGGAGAATCGCGCCCAGGATGTCTATCTCCTTTAGCAGCCCTGTTCACGGTCATCTTGTAATGACCGCAAATCCAAACTTTGCTGTCTGGCTTTAACACTGGGGCTATTGGTGCTGCCTATTTCGAAAACTGTACAGTGCTCATTATTCCTAGGTCTTCCAGACATTTCAGCTACACTTCAACTTTCTGATGCAGAGAACAGGGCATTGTTTGGGCTCTAAAAAAGTTAATGTTGTGTCAGGGTCTATGTAAATTTTGGCCTTCACCCCTGTTATGAGAACAAATAACAAAGAAAAGTACAACACAGGAACAGGCCCTTCGGCCCTCCATGCCTGTGCCGATCGTGATGCCCGAACTAAAAAAAAAACCTTCTGCTCTTACTTGGTCTGTCCCCCTCTAAAGAAACCCCAGCTCTCTCTGGAAGACGTCCTGGCTTTGCACAGATGTTCCTGGAAAGCCCCATTTGTGGTGATGAGTATCTCCAGCCAATTTGGCCTGATTTTCTTTAGCCAATCTCTCCCCAAGGGGCTTGGTCTCTGTCCTTTTGCTACAATTAAGGGCAACAGGGCAGGCGAGTGCTGATCTGATCCTGGTGTTGACGCCACGCCCATTATTTAACCAGTATAGGTTGTTACAGTGGCTGTTGTACAGCTGAGGCTCAAATGTTGCAGCCTCCCTGTGGATACTTATATGTCTGATCTCCTGCCACCTTGGCAGCAGCAATTGCATTAACCTTCATATTTAATGGTCGGCCATTAACAATAAGAACTTTTTCGATACGGGATGTCTTATTTAAATTCACCATGTTAAGCTTATAATCTTTGGATTTCTCTTCCGGATTTTCAACAAGTTTATTCACTGAAGTTGGCGATGATATTTTTGGGAACTGGTTGCAGTCTGGCTGACTCTGCATCTGGCTTGTATTTGGCCTTTTCTAATTGCATCTGTCTTAGGATGGCCTCTCCCACAACAATAACAAGCCTCTAGACCCTGTGACTGATGGTCACTTTTCCTTTTCTCAGGCTCCATTACACCCTCACCAAGGGTACTTTGAGCTGCTGGCGTTTCCCGCCATAATTGATTTATCTCACTTTGCACATCTTTCAGCTCAAAAGCACTTTGTTCAGCGCTTTCAGTTATTTGAGCCAATTCAACTGCCTTAGCTCAGGATATTCTGGTTTCTGCCAGGAACGTCCTCTGAATGTTCAATGTAATGATAGTGCAGACCAAGCAGTTATGTAACGTATCACTGAGAGATGGACCGGGAGTGGGGGGGGGCTCCGCAGGTATAACATTTCTAGTCAGCCGTTTGCCAAAGCCTAGTTACTAAAGCGGATGCTGTTTCTCCAGGGCCCCTAATGGCTGAATGGAATTTGTAGCACTGTATTATAATGAGAGGCTGGGGATTGATGTGGTCTTTCACTAGTTGCACTAGTTGTTCAAGGGATTTGGTATCTGGAGCCTTCGGAGATGATAAGTTCCTCATGAGGTTATATGTTTGTGGGCCACAAACTGTCAGTAATATAACGTTTGCTTGTCTTCTACCATGTTTATTTTGGCAGCAAAATGTATCAAAGCCTTTCGACATATTGGCCCCAAATTGCAACCTCTGGATGAAATCGATCGATTTTCCCGAATAGTGGCATAACTATTCGAATGTTATTGATTCTTTATTTTTTTGGAAGGTCTCCGAGAGGTCACACGTCTCACCCCCCGCTCCCCCCGACCCCCACTTTCCGAATGTTGACGACTTGTTCCTTTCAGCTGATACAATTTATTCTCATTGCCAATGTAGTAGGGCAAGATCATACAATTTAGAGTTAAATGTAAGAGGATAAGTTCACAAATGATGCGATACTTGGTGGGGTGGTATATAGTGAGGAGGATAGACTTAGATTACAGAACAATATAGACGGCCTGGTCAGATGGGCTGATCAGTGGGAAATGGAATTCATTCTGGTTAAGTGTGAGGTGATCCACTGGGGCAGCACAAATAAGGCACGGTGACAACGTTGTCAAAACTGCTGTCAATTTGAAGATAGTGGACAGAGAGATGATACCACTGTGAAGGCAATGAATTATGGTAAAGGTCTAAAAGGTGACTGTGTGACCAAAAGGAGAAAAGAAAGTCTCATTTTCAACAACAGGATAAATCTCCAGAACAAAATATAGATGAATTTCAGGGACAGGGCTCTGAAGCTGTCGAATTTCTGAAGATTGGTCTTGGCTTCTGCGCTGAACGGCAGTTTTGGTGGGAAGGAAATTTTCTGATGAGATTGAAGGGTGGACGCGACCTACTTACACCAAAGCTAGTCGCCTACCCCGATGCTCTGCAGGGTGATCCTCTATGGAATCAAGTGTTGTGTGCTCCATGGACAACTCTTCCTCGCCAGCCAGCGATATATAAGGCATCTCATTGGTGGGTTCAGTGGGACAAAGATCTGAAATCTGCTCTTCCACAACACAGCTCACTCCTCAAACATAAAGAACAGTGTCTTCTTGTGCTTCAGTAGTAGGTTCAAACAGCACATTGATCTCTCAGTGCTACTGATTTGGTGCTGCAATGCCTTCTCTCTCATACCCTTTTCAGAAAGGTAACCCAGGTCTAAAGCTCTTCTTGTGGATGGTCACCGTCTGCCACAGAGTCTCCTGTGTCCTCATTGTCTGGCTTGGCTTCAAAAAGAGAGATCCACATTCCAAAAATTTTCCAGGGATTGGTTGAATAGTGATTTCCAGATGGAGAATCAACCACGACTCAATGAATAAACCTTACTGGCTTTGAGAGGATGAAACTCCACTGGTTCTACACATGACTTTTGGATTCCTCCATGAAAGACGTCCAGTTGCTCTGCAGTAAGTCACCATCTGCTTTTTCCAGAATGCCCAATTAGATACTGTCCCAAATGGTCGGATGTTATTAAAATAAATGTATTGTTTTCTTGCGCAAGTAAAATCAAACCACCAGTTGCTTGGTAAACCATGTTTTGGCAGCAACTAAGAGAAAGGAAGAAACAGGAAAACACAGGGAACACGGTGTTCTTTGTAACTGATCCGATTTAGTAGTCAGAGGGCTGTGAGCGAGGAAGCAGTCGTCAGTCACAGATGAAGTGTCGAAGAAGGAACAGCAAGAAAGAGCGTGGGACAGCCATCCGTAGGAAACAGCTCAGCTAGACATGAAGTGCTGAAGGCAGAAGCCAATTCGTGCAAAATATTGTTTCCTTCACTAAACCGAAGACCATTCCCAAGTCGTGGTCACTTGAGATGTACGGTGTGGTAGTCATGGTATGGTTGTTGTTTGGGAAATGGAGCACACAACACTTGATTCCATAGAGGATCACACTGCCTGAGCATTGGGAGAGCCAACCAGCTTGGGTGAAAGTATGTCGACATCCACCCTTCAATCACATCAGAAAATCTCCTTGAGGGGCGCCACTCCACATCAAGCGTGGCTGACCAGGAGTCTCTACCGCTCTTACCAACAGCCATTGATATGGTTAGAAGGATTTTCAGATGGACACACTCAACCTGCTTGAGGCACCTTTTGAAGGCACCATCCTTGGCCATCAAGTCCTGGGGTGGGACTCAAACCTGTAGCTTCGGACTCAGTGACAGGGGCACTACCCACTGCACCACTAGTGGAGGTATAGTATAATGGGTTAATAGTTATGGTAATGAGAGGGCAGCACGGTGGCCTAGTGGTTAGCACAACCGCATCACGGCGCTGAGGTCCCAGGTTCGATCCCGGCTCTGGGTCACTGCCCGTGTGGAGTTTGCACATTCTCCCCGTGTCTGCGTGTGTTTCGCCCCCACTACCCAAAAATGTGCAGAGTAGATGGATTGGCCACGCTAAATTGCCCCTTAATTGGAAAAAATAATTGGGTAATCTAAATTTATTACAAAAAAAGAAAAAAAAAAGTTATGGTAATGAGTTAGTGATGCATCTTATGGTGCAACAATGCCAGCAGCATGGTAGATACAATGTGAAGCAGAAAGAATACTCCGGAATCAAGACACATACACCTATTTTGTAGCCTTTCCTGTACTTACTGTTAATAAAGTAGTTTTGAAGTAATCAGCATGAGTCAGACGAGAGTGCCTCATGTGTAGATGGAAATCTCCCTGTGTAGATCAAGGAGATTCTCCAGCCTTGACCCATAACAAGAGAGATTGAGCAGTTGAAGCCTATACTCGCTGGAGTTTAGAAGAATGAGAGGAGATCAAGTTGAGGTATATAAGATGCTAATGGAGGTTGACAGAGTAGACATGAAGTGGATGTTTCCACTTGTTGGGCATTCGCCGGAACCTTTACAGAATCAAGGAATTGTTTTGAATATCATAACCAATGCCTCCACTATCTCTGCTGCCACTTTTTTTAAGACTCGAGGATGTAGGCCATCAGGCCCTGACAATCTGTCTGCCTTTAATTCCAATAGCTTGATCACTACTTTTTCCCTAGTGATGGTTGCTATTTTACATCCCTCCTTTTCACCAACCTCTGCGTTCCCTGTTACTATTGGGATGGTTCTAGTGTCCTCCACCGTGAAAACCGAGGCAAAATATTGATTCTGTGCCCTTGTCACTTCTGCGTTCCCCATTAACTACCCAGTCTCATCCTCAAGGGACCCACATTGACTTTAGCTGCCCTCTTCCTTTTTATATACTTATAGAATCTTTTTCTGTACATTTTATATTTTGCGTTAGATGTCTTTCAGAATTCACCTTTGCCCTTTTTATTACTTTTTCAATAACCCTCTGTTGGTCTTTAAAAGTTTCGAAATTGGGGCGGCATGGTAGAATAGTGGTTAGCACTGCTGCCTCAAAGCACCAGGGACGCGGGTTCAATACCAGCCTTGGGTGACTGCCTGTGTGGAGTTTGCACTTTCTCCCCATGTCTGTGTGGGTTTCCACTGGCTGCTTCGGTTTCCTCCCACTGTCCAACAATATACAGGTTAGGTTGATTTGTCATGCTAAATTGTCCCTTAGTGTCCAAAAGTTTAACTAGCTTTACTGGGTTATGGAATAGGATATGTGCCTAGATAGACTGCTCTTTCAGAGGGTCGGTTCAGACTTGATGGGCCGAATGGCCTCGTTTTGCACTGTCGAGATACTATGATTCTAATTCTCCAGCCTGCCACCGAACTTTGCAAATGGCATGTCCTGGTCTTTGTCTTTATGTTATCTTAAAAATCCGTACTTATCCACAGATACATTGTCCCCTCTTACAATCTTTCTTCCTTGCTACGATATATTTTAGACGTGAGGAATTGAATATCTCTTTAAATATCTGCCACTGTTCATCAGCGGTCGTAGCTTTTAGCCCTTTTTGCAAGTCCACTAGGGCCAAATCTCACCTCATGTGCTTGTAATTACCTTGGTTTAACACCAGAACACTAGTGTAAATATGAGTTATTGCTTTTGAGCTGGAAGCTCGGCTTTGGTATGACACAGATGTCAAAACTACTGTCAGTTTGAGTATAAAACTGGGCAAATGCTTCAGTACAGACAGTGGATCCACAGCGTAGCAATGCCTTCCTGCAGTTCTCCTCCAGGTTGTCTGGAGACTGTTGTATTTCCGAGGGATGGCAGCAAGATACCCTCGTGCATGTCCAAGGCTGACTGGACAGAGATCGTAGTTGAGGCCAGCAGCTATAGAGTCCACAAGCGAAACTCGGCTCAAAAGCCTGTAAGGTTGAATGGCACATCATTACTTCAACAAACTGGCTCTGATGAATGTAGCAAGCCATGTATATGTGTGAGTGAAGTGGTTTGCCTGGTGGGAGATTAGATTCAGGCTCAGCACCAGATGGACTGAGTGTGTGGGAGCCGGTTCATGCTGAAAATGGCGTTGCCATTGCCGTTTGTCCAGTCCCGCCGACGGCAAACCCCCACCGCAGATCCTGCAAATAGAAAAGATACAAAGAACAGGAAAGGAGATGTCGAAGTTGGGATTGATTGTTCTGTATCTCGTCACCAGCTATTACCAAACTTAGTAAATCAGCAGCAAGAAATTTTACAACATTTGAAACAGCGGGAGGTATGATGAAAGATGACGAAGAAGACCATTTGGATGTGTCCTCGGTATGAACTGACAAGTTCTGTGACTGATCGAAAGATGTGGAGCAGGCAGTTCAATGTGGGGAGGTGCGAGGTGATTCATTTTGGTAGGAAGAACATGGACAGACAATATAAAATAAGGGGTACAATTGTTGAGGGGGTGCAGGAGCAGAGGAACCTGGGTGTTTCTGATCTTGGAGAACCTCACTGTTAGTTATTCAACTGGAGCATATTTTACTCCCCAACTTACCAGTGACACTTAGAGTTGGGTTTGACCTCATGAACCTCTTTGTTCAAGCTATAGTAGGGGAGCTACGCTACCATGAAATGGCTTCCCAGCTGCCCGAACACACAAAATGCATAGTAATTATACTTTAGTGTGTTATCTCAAATAATTAACATACATCAATCAAAATAATACATTTGTTCAGAAATGATTAATGTTCATTCACAACTAATAATTAGGATTACATAATGCACTACACGAGTATAATTACCAATTGCAATCATGATACGTACTTAGCACTAGAAGCATATACAAACTGCTACAAGCATATAGGTAGCTCCACTTATCTACAAGCCATATAGACAGGTATTTGATTAAATCTATGCATTAACCTATTTCCCATACTCCCATCTCATTATCCTGTGTTCTGTAAGTACCAAATGAGCAGTGGCTGCATGATCAATTATATCTCTGTGTGCAAGCATCCTTGCTGAATCTGAAAATCCTTGGACACTTCTGTTGCTATAGCATCAAGTATCTACTGTCTGGAAATTCAATGACCATAGTAAGCAGCAATCTGCTGTGAACACTTCGGATTTATTCAAAGCTGTATAGTTTTATATATGAACCTGTAATAATCCACAGGAGGCAAGAGTCCCATCACCACACCAATATTTATTTCCAATAAGTAGATACAAGAGCGGCTCCAAACAGTGCTGCTGGCATTCCACTCAACTTAAGACTGGGGCACAAAGCCTACACAGTTGCTTATATGGGCCCCCTCAATGAGCTGTCATAGAGGGAGCTCATACTCCAATTGGCCAACCAATAATGCTAATTGGAGGTCATTACAGAACCTATATATATATCTTGATTTATGAATGTTTTTAGTCCCCCCTAACCCTTCAGTCCCCCCTTAACAGGCCATTTTTATGTTGAGGTTACCTCTTAAATTCTTCAGATGGCCAGTCCTTCTGAACCGCAGGCACTACAAACAATAATTCAATTCCATACACCATTCACAACTTGCTCAGTGAAAGCTGCTGCTTGTTAATTAATCCCAACCCTCATCCCACAGTGTTGTGAATGATGTCATGGCCGAAATGAGGCAAGACAAATTCTTAATTGCCTTCAGGTGAGAATGATCAATCCGTGATTGGTTTAATTGGTTTCTCGAGGCTGATGGTCAACTCTTTATATCATTTCAATTATTTGTGGGACCATCCCACTTGTTAATATTTGTTTCTGTTACCTCGTACGAAGGAAAAATAATCCACCTTACTCATTTGTTCAGAATGAGGAAATATGCTGTCTATGTTTGGACAGGTTATTTGAAGATCACTATTCCTTCCTTCTGTGCTTACTTGGAATGAGTTTCTTTCCTTTTAAAATTACACAAAATCTGTATAAAATATATATAGGCAGGGGCTGGTTTAGCTCAGTGGGCTAGACAGTTGGCTTGTGATGCAAAACAAACCCAGAAGTGCGTGTTCAATTCCCGTACCAGCTGAGAATTCTGAGTTCTCCCTCTGTGTACCCGAACAGGCACCAGAATGTGGCAGCCAGGGGCTTTTCAAGAAACTTCACTGCAGTATTAATGTAAGCCTACTTGTGACAATAAAACAATTATTATTATTACGAATTAACAACAACAATCAATAATGATTAATAATAATTATGGATGCACTATAGTACAGATGCACCATAGAAAGCATCCTATCTGGCTGCATCACAGCCTGGTATGGCAACTGCTTGGCTAAGGACCGTAAGGAATTTCAGAGAGTCGTGAATACCGCCCAGTCCATCACACAAACCTGCCTCCCATCCATGGACTCCATCTACATCTCCCCCTGTCTGGGGAAAGCGGGCAGCATAATCAAGGATCCTTCCCACCCGGCTTACTCACTTTTCCAACTTCTTCCAGCGGGCAGGTGATACAGAAGTCTGAGAACACGCACGAACAGACTCAAAAACAGCTTCTTCCCCACTGTCATCAGACTCCTAAATGACCCTCTTATTGACTGACCTCATTAACACTACACCCTGTATGCTTCATCCGATGCCAATGCTTATGTAGTTACATTGTATATCTTGTGTTGCCCTATTATGTATTTTCTTGAATTTTGTTTAATTCCCTTTTCTTCCATGTACTGAATGATCTGTTGAGCTGCTTGCAGAAAAATACTTTTCACTGTACCTCGGTACACTTGACAATAAACAAATCCAATCCAATCCAATCCAATCGCTTATTGTTGCAAGTAAGCTTCAAAGGAGTTACCGTGAAAAGCCCTGAGTCGCCACATTCGGGCGCCTGTTCGGGGAGGCTGGTACAGGAATTGAACCCGCGCTGCTGGCCTTGTTCTGCATCACAAGCCAGCTGTTTAGCCTACTGTGCTAAACCAGCCCCCTATATCAATATTCAAAAGTGATTTGTCGGCTAAATATAATACAGTACATTCAGTAATTCGAAGAACTGAAGAATTACAAGAATTAATTACAGAACTTAATTCTAAACTTACAAAATCGAAGACTTTCCTTAAATATCGCAAGTTAAACTACACTAATTCAATCCACAATGCTGACTGTTTTAATACTTTTTTACCTTAGCACAATGGACTTCATTGTGAGGGAGGTAGATAGTTTGCACCAGTGGTGATTATTCAAACTTGATGTCTCAGATCACTGTCATCAAGCGATATGTTTTTGTTTTTCTTTGTTAATTGTGTGTAGGATGCTAAGACCGAACGATGGGATGAGCTTGTGTCCCAGAATTCACTATAGAATCATATTGAGTTGACATAGAAACTGTTCCCACTGGTTCGGGAGGCCAGGGCTCAGTGGGACAGAGTCTGAAATTTAGAGCCAGAACTTTCAGGAGTGAAATTTGGAAAATCTTCTACATCAAAGGGTAGTAGAAGTTTGTAACACCTTTCCACAAACAATTGATGATAGATGAATTGTTAATTTAAAATCTATTTTTAGAAATATGTTATCAAACATTTTGAGGGTTAAGAGACAATGGAAGGAATGCAAAGTTAGGCTTCAGATCAGCCATGATCTCACTGAATGACAGAGCAGGTTTGAGGGGCTGAATGGTCTACTCCTGTTCCTATGTTCCCATGTTGCTGTAGTGCTTTGTCATTGTAACTGTTTAAAGTGAGACAATTGTCATTTAAAGAGCAGATTTGTTCCAGACATATATTGGTGAGAAGATTTAATGACTTGTTTATTGATTATAGATTCACAATGGAACATCAACATGACAGAGTCTTCAGGATTTCACATTCTGCAATGGAACGGTTACTGTAAGAAGTGGGGAAATGAAATGTTTCAATTCATGCAACTTCCCAATATTCTTCACGTTCATTAATTTAGTTCGTTATAACCTCTAACCACAATTTCCAAACATTCTCCGTTTCTAATACCAGTTCTCTATGTAGCCATCTAAGATGGACACTGGGCTACAAAATGGAGAACTGCTAAGACTGCAGGGAAAAACAGTCATAGTGAGGACACAGAGCTTGCAAAAGACTGTTTTGCATTTTGCACGTACAGAAACCAGTTTCCAAAGAGTTGCAGAGTTTCAGCCAAAGGTGCAAATGGGAAACAGATCTGCATATTAATGAGGTGATCCCGGCTCAGGCTCAGGTACAATAGAAACATTTAAGTACCAATGGATACTTTTCCATAGACGCCCAGACAGAATGGCGCCAAAGCAACCAAAACAAAGAGCCGCAGGGACCGCCCCAAACATCGAGAAACGACCCCAGGACAGGGGAATTCGAATGATATCGATTGGGAAAGACCCAATCTTTCCTCAAAATCCAGTTTCACCCCAACCTCCAGCCCCGTACAGAAGAGAACATATAAGGCCCAGACCTGTTACATCGCATCCTGACTCCAGTTTTATCACCGGCCGTTGAGAATCAGCCATCGAACTGTAAGTGCCAACACAACAATCGCGACGTGATCCAGACCTTGCTAGCCCTTGACAACTTTGCCAATCAGAAAGTTACAGACCAAGAACGGGACGAAGGCCTTGCTCCCTGACCTTGCCTGTTCCTGTCTAGATAAGTATTTAGTTGTTTAGTATTAGAAGTAAGTTAGTCTCTTTAGCGTATGCATGTATATTTATTATATTTGTTATAATAAACACCAATCGTTTGGACTTACTAATCGGTGTATGGATTTATTACTTTGAACCTGACCTTGATATACTTGTGACGGTGTCTCAATACGGCACCTGGCGACTCTAAGCGTAATTACACATACAGAGCCATAGTAGTGTTAAGCACACGGCCTTTAAACGGAGGCGTGTTAATCACACTCCAGTAAAACGAGCAACATTTAGTGGTGACATCCTGACGGGACGCGGTTACAAGTGGCACCCCCACTCCGTGAGAACCCAGAAATTTGCATTGGAAATCTGATTGGAGAAAAAGGAAAAATCACAAGTAATCAAGGTGTTCAAACCAATAAAGATAATTCGGAAGTGTGTTTTGTGCATGCGTACTAACAGGGTTGTAAGGTTAACCTGAGAGCTTTTTTTTGTTGCGACAAACTGTCGGGAGTTTTGTGAGCGGAACATAGCGAAAGCCTTACCCGTCTTGTAAAACATTACCTCAACACCCCCTGTCCTAAATTAAGAGAGAAAGAGAAAATGGCCATGCAGGCAATCGAACGCCTCATGAACCCAGAACGGTTTGTGGTCGCAGCGACCAGCAGTAGCCGAGTAGGTCAGTGTCCCGTGTGGGAGCTGGAACTCCGCAAGTATCTGAAAGGAAAGGGATGGCCCCTTTGGAACGAGTTCTGTATGAATGAGGAGACAGGTCCCGGAAGTATAGGACATACTTGGTGGGAGAACCTCTCTGAAATTCATAAGAAAAATCTTAGTAAATCACGCCAGCCGATGGCAATCGTGTCCTGTTTGGCACAGTTGTGAGGCACTGAGGAGGTCGTTCAGACGCTCCGAGCAGAGTTAGAAGAGAGAAATAGGATGAGCAAAGTTGATGTCAGGGACATAGAAAAGGAAAACCTGGAACTAAGAGGGAAGCTGGCAGAGAAGGGTAGAGAGGTGGATGATGCCAAGAGGGCACATCAGTCATGTCTAGCCCATCTGAGCAGTTCCCAGACCAAGTATGAAAAAGCCTATCAAGACGTGCAACGTGCCGTCCTGATAAGAGAGGAATCGGAAAAGCAGGTAGAGACATTGCAAAGGCAATGCTCTGACCTTAAGGCAGCGTTAAGAGCACTCCATGCTGCCACGACTGAGCAAAGACAAAGCACAGTGGATCATGCCAAGTGTAGGAAGCAGATTACGGAGCTGCAATCTCTGCTTTCCGTACAGAATGGGTTCCAAAGTACTTTTGGAACACAGCTAGATGAGGAGAATGCCCCAGACTGGCAAGAATTAAGTGAGACAGCGCAGCGCTATGTTCAAGGAACATGTGCGCCAGCAGCGCAGCAGAAAAGGAAAGCACCCCAACCCCCCACAGATCAAATAGTTACCGCACCTATGAATCCAGTCACCACCCAAAGGAAAGCGACCACAGAAGGCGCACCCGATATCACCTACACCACCCCCTTAACTGTAATCCAACTCAGGGACGCGTGTGAGAGGATCACTCCGTTTCTCCCCACCGCAGACCCCAACCAATTTTTCGCGAATGTGAAACAACTGGCGACCATGTACGGCCTGGACGAGAGAGAGCAGGTTAAGCTCACGGTTCTGAGCTTAGACCCGTCTGCAGTAGCAGCCCTCCCCGACCCGCAGAACGTTGGCGGAGGCACCCTAGAAGAAATGAACACCGCCATTTTAGATGCAATAGGATACAATAGAGGAGACCCAGTCGAAGGACTAAATAAGTGCTGACAAAAGAGGACAGAGCATCCCACAGCATTTGCAGGAAGGCTGTGGATCCATTTCACCGCAGTTTTCGGCGAGTTAGATAGAGCGCATTTGAACCGTGACAATATGGTCAAATGGACGCGCACCATAATCTCCCATGCCACAGATGCAGGACAGAGTGCTTGCAATAACTATGACACCTCAGAAGAGGCCCATAACGAGAAATGGGTTCTGAAAAGATTGTCCCGCGCTTGGGAACAATCGGTTCAGGGCAAAAGTAAAATAAAGACCCCAGAGGAAGCTCAGGCTGCAGCGGACATTCAAGCAGTAAAAGCGCACCAAAGCCCCGCATGGGTAAATGAAGGGAAGACCAGCCCTCCACAGAAGTCGCTCGAATGCTACAATTGTGGCCAATTAGGACATTTTGCAAAGGAATGCAATGCACCCCAAAGATCACAGAGAGGCCAGCAGACAGGCACTCTGAACAGAAATAGAGCGAAGCCTATCCACAGTATAGGAATACAGTCAGGACAGACCAATGTGCACGGAACGGACTGACGGTGTTCGGGCTCCCCCACTTGGGTCTGTGACACTCTTTGGGATCAATCCGGAAGACCGGAAGTCATAGCAAAGGTTAGAGGGAAGCCCATAGAGTTACTTTACGACACAGGAGGGTCCCGCACTACAATTAATTCCACCACCACGGCACAGGCAGACACGTGGCCGACCACATCCACCATTACACTTAGCGGTTTTACAGGACACTCACAGCAGGGACACATTACAGCCCCCGTAGCAATCCAGCTAGGGAACATCTCTATCAAACACCCCGTCGTTTTAGTAAATCTTCCCCGTACAGCAGAACACATATTGGGAATAGACTTCATGAATGCCCATAGCCTGTCGTTCGACCCAGTAAACCAGTGTGTCTGGCGAATGGCAAGGTCAGACAGAGCAGCCGCTACTCTCACAGTAGGAGAGTATGCTAATCGGATTAGCGCAGTAGGCAACTATTCTTTCGACCTGACTACACTAAGCACGGACAAACAAGTGAGAGCAGTTTTAAATAAACACAGGACAGCATTTGCCAGTCACCGGCACGACTGCGGCAGAATGACTGGACAAGTTCAAGTTACCGGACCTGACCCCCGACCACAGAAACAGTACAGATTTCCCCGAGAAGCAGAGGGAGAAATAGGGAAAGCAATAGATAGCTTATTGGAGCAAGGGGTACTTAGAACAGTAGCCTCGACCAATAATGCTCCTATTTGGCCAGTGAGAAAGCCCGACGGATCATGGCATCTGACCATCGATTATCGGGAGCTCAACAAAGTAACCCCAGCAGTAGCCCACACGGTAGCAACAAGTCCCGAGACCATGCTCAAACAGGGACTCCACTCCACTTATTTCACGGTATTGGACATTAGCAATGGCTTCTGGTCAATCCCATTGGCAAAGACGTGCCAGTACAAATTTGCCTTCACATTCAAAGGACAGCAGTATACGTGGACATGCCTCCCACAAGGATTCCACAATTCCCCCTCCATTTTCCACCGACAGCTGGCGAATGGTTTAGTAAAATCTTCCCGCCCCGAATGTCTGGTACAGTATGTGGACGACCTATTACTGCAGACAGACACAAAGGCAGAGCACATTACGCTTCTGGCCGAGCTCCTGGAACTTTTAACCTCGATCGGATGTAAAGTTAACCCCAGAAAGGCCCAGATATTGGAAAATAAAGTGATGTATTTGGGTACAGTCATCACGCACGGTAAACGCGAGATTGAATTCAAAAGGATTGATTCGATTGTCAAATTGCCCCTTCCCCAGAATGTTTCAGCCGTCCGGTCGTTTTTAGGACTGGTTGGGTACTGTCGGAACCATATTGATGGATTCGCGACAAAGGCAGCCCCACTCTCAGACCTCCTTAAGAAAGGAGCCCCATGGGAATGGCTTCCGCAGCATACAGAGGCTGTGGAAGATTTAAAGAAAGCCCTTAGCGCAGCACCCGCGCTACAAGTCCCAGACCAACTCTCCCCCTATGCAATAGAGGTAGCGAGCACTGATCTAACCCTCTCGGCCGTACTACTCCAGGAACGGCACGAGCAGCTACGACCCGTGGCTTATGCCTCAAGACTTTTAGACCCAGTAGAACAAGGATTCTCAGCCTGCGAGAGGCACCACCTAGCAGTTTTCTGGGCAGTTCAATACTTTTCCTACATTACCGGACTTAACCCCATCACCATTTTGACCGAGCACACCCCCACACAGTTACTCCTAGACGGTCGACTGAAGGACGGTTCAGTTAGCCAGATTAGGGCAGCTAGGTGGACATTACTTTTACAAGGACGGGACATTACGGTTAAACGGACCCTGGACACACACATTTTTAGCCGACAACCTCCAATATCCAGGACAGCCCCATGAATGCGAAATTGTAGCACCCCTACACAACACAGGACCCTTCATAGCGAAGACACCCCCCAGGAAGATAGGGAACCCAAGACAAAGCCCCCAACACACAGACATGTGTGGCGCACTGAAAATATACGTGGACGGTTCATCCACAGTTTTAGATGGTGAGCGTATCACTGGATGCGGCATCTATGTCGAGGACGCGCAGGGTCGCGCTTTAGAGGAGATTGCATTAAAATTGCCAGGTCACTTAGGCGCGCAGGCAGCAGAGCTCGCGGCCATAGCTTAATAGTGGACCACCCCGATTCTTTCCCCAGCCCGGCAGACATATATTCGGACAGTCTATATGTCTGCAACAGTTTAACGGATTTTCTACCCCTGTGGAGGACACAAGGTTTTGTCTCCGCAGACGTGAAACCCCTTCCATCAGCCCCTTTACTCCGCCACATCCTAGACAAAGCGAAGGATAGGACCTTTGGAATTATCAAAGTTAGAAGCCACCATAGGTCATCCCCCCCTGGAAATGTAAAAGCCGATGCACTGGCTAAAGCAGGTTCCAGGCGAGGACACTTTTGGACACCCCCAGCTAACGCACCAACCAGCGCCCCTGTGAGTGCAGTTCAAGTCTCACAGACGGACATTAAAGATTTAGCCGAGGCACAGAAGCAGGATGGAGATCTCAGGGTGATTTTTAAAGGGACTTTTGTGCCACAGTACGATAAATTCCGACACGCTTTGACCACACATGAGGGTGCGATCATCAAGGACCAGCTTTATGTGGTCCTGCAACAGGATAGAAATCAAATGATTGCCTTGTTCCATGACGGTCATGGACACCAAGGGATCGACCCGACCACGAGGCACCTCAGGCAACTCTGTTGGTGGCCTAATTTAAGGACCGAAGTTACCCATTACATCGAGAATTGCCTTATTTGCGCCCAGAATAACCCGGAGAGGTATTCCAAAAAGGCACAGCTTCGGCATACTCGACCAGTTAATGGCCCCTGGACAAACCTCCAGATCGACTTTATAGGCCCATTGCCCCCTTGTAGGAATGGCTATAAATACGTGCTGGTTGTGATTGATACCTTTACCAAATGGGTAGAGGCATTCCCCTCAAGAACCAATACAGCTAAGACAGCTGCGAAGATCCTGACCCACCACATCTTCACGAGATGGGGTTTACCCAGAAGAATAGATTCAGACCAGGGATCTCACTTCACAGGACGTGTCATGAAGAACGTCCTGACCATATTCGGCATTAAACAAAATTTTCACATTGCGTATCACCCACAGTCAAGCGGGATTGTAGAGCGCATGAATCGGACCCTAAAATCGACCCTTAGAAAAATGGTTCAGGAAAACAATTCAACATGGGATTCAGTGCTCCCATTCGAACTAATGTTCATCCACAACACGGTTTCATCATCCACAGGATTCACCCCACACACACTCATGACCGGACGCCCTATGAAAGGTACAGAATTCCTTTTAGGACTGGACATGACTAGCCCCGAAGTGACGGCCCTCACGCATGAGAAAGCTGTTAAAGACCTAGTTGAGACTGTGAGGTCTGCACAGATCGCAGCCGCAGTTCAACTGAGAAAACGACGAAAACAAAGTACAGCTTGCTTTAATAAGAACGTACACCCCACAGAATTTCAGGTTGGGCAACAGGTAATGCTATCTGTGTATAACCCCAGCAGATTTTTGGCACCAAAATATTCCGGCCCGTACTCAATTTCGGACAAAATTAGCCCCTCAGTTTACAGGATAAAATACCCCAATGGAAAGACTGCGTGGTTTCATATTAACCAACTGAAGGCATATGGAACACAGTCTAACCACGCACACCATGTCCTGCTAGACGCAGCAGAACATCTCGCCCCGCCCACTAGAGACACGTTTCCACCATCACCCTCACAGACCAGTTCATCATCGGACTCGCCCACGACTCCGCCCACTGACTACAACAGACCACGCCCCGGAACGCCCACAAGCTGCCACAGCAGAGACAGCGAAACTGACACTGACTTTCAGGACAGCCACAGCACACAACCCTACAGCCCCCACTGTAGCGACTACGACCCCAACTCCAGTGACCCCATGGAGTTCACCTATGTTAAATACCCAGACCCACCACCCAACCCGACAACGCCCCTTCAAGTTTAGACCCCACACTTTGGCACAGGGACAATTCATACAGACTTGTCCGCAATGATGAAAGTGACCCCCGGTCACATAATTCCAAGATTGCATGCCTGATCCACACAAGGGTGTGGGATCCGGGAGAGCAGGACGACACGGTGTCTGACTCCCGATACGGCAACCCCTTTGTGACCCTGTTCACAGAGGCAGAGGAAAAGTAAGGTGTCCAGATGATGTAAAATAGGAACCGCTTGAGGGAATCGATGTCCTTTCTGATGGAACCTGCACGTATGTTTTGTTTGTAAGTTTGCGTTCGTTTGTCTTTAATGTTAATGGTTCAGTTGGAGGCTGGCCATCTTCTTTTCAGCTGAAAAGATTGTGACCACCTCACATGATCGGCTAAAATATCTGGAGCCCAGCTCAACTTTTCACAAGGAGCATCTTGGCTCCTCCCTTGTTTTTAGGTGCCCCTCTATTCGGTGAATAGAGGCTGCAACCCCACGGTTAACACATTCTTGCCCGTTCATTCCAGGTTACTCAGGCAGTGGAGAAACGGCACTGAGGACCCGCCCTGTCTGAGAACCCACTTTGGTCAGCGAAGCTCGGGTACGGCACAGCACATCTTACCCGGGGATTCCATTCAAATCTTACCCGTAGCGGCCCATACGCAACCCATTCGACCTTCTTGTTTCAAAATTTGCTTTCATTTTTCGTTAGGTAGCCCTTCGGCAGCCATCCCACATGCTATTTACATCCAGGAACATTCGGATGGTAAATTTGCAAAGCCTGCGAGACGGCTCGCAGGAGGAAAGTTGTTAGGTGTATTTCTGCTCCTAAATTCGCATTTGAAAAAAAAAAATGAGGGGAGTCACAGGGTGTGACTTGGCCAGTCATTTAAGGGTCAATTGGAATGAGAGGACAGATACACTAACAGTACGGATATTAAACTGTGTATTGACAGATACTGTGCTTGATCCCATAGCTTTCGAAAGTCGAAAGAGGGTTCACGGCAAGGATCGGCCATACAGAAGGAAGAGGACAAAGAGAACGAAGACAAGACCATGATGGAAGCCTACCTATTAGTTTTAAACGTTGTTGTATTTGTATATGTGGAAGCAAGTCACGTTTCCCCCACAACCCCCGCCGTTAATGTTTCCCTCACACCAACTTCCCCGTGCTCAGCACTGATCAGCGAAGTTCAGGCCTGGTGCACAAAATTCATGACATGGTACTCAATGTCGTATGTGATTGAATCACTGTTGGTGATTGCAATTCTCTGCATCATTGTACAGACCCTCAGGTTGAGGAAATGGAAAAGGCGAGCCTCCCGTTCCTGCCCCTCAACCATTTACGGAGTTCAATCCCCTATTTTCGGTTTTCCCCAATCCCCCCAACCCCTTGATGCCTAGGAAATGAATAAAGCGACATGTGAATAAAGGAGATACTAATGTATTATATGGTTCTGAACTCGACTGCCGAGTCAGAAAGTGACATGTAATGTGGTGTGAATGGATAAGGTTTTTAGACTGTAATAAAATGTTTAAAATGAGATAAGGATAGTAGTTGTGATAGGTAGAGGTTCCCGGTTATTGGTAATGAATGTCCCCTTTGACATAGCGCCAAGTAGAAATGTGAGATAAAATGTTTCTTGCCATAGTTAAAGAAAGCGTAGACGCCCAGGAACTTGCTAAGGTCAGGGAACCCAAAGAGGGCACCCAAAGGCACTCGAAGAAACGTGCATAGGTGATCCTTCACAATTTCTTGTGAGGATCACAAGGAGGGAATGTAGCCATCTAAGATGGACACTGGGCTACAAAATGGAGAACTGCTAAGGCTGCAGGGAAAAACAGTCTTAGTGAGGACAAGCAGCTTGCAGAAGACTGTTTTGCATTCGGCACGTACAGAAACCAGTTTCTGGCCAGGTGCAGAGTTTCAGCCAAAGGTGCAAATGGGAAACAGATCTGCATAGTAATGAGGTGATCCAGATCCAGACCCCGCACAATAGAAACATTTAAGTATCAATGGATACTTTTCCTTAGACGCCCAGACAGAATGGCGCCAAAGCAACCAACACAAAGAGCCGTAGGGACCGCCCCACCCATCGAGGAACGACCCTCAGATTGGGGAGTTTGAAAGATATCGATTGGGAGAGACCCAATCGATACCTAGCAGGTGAAAGAACCGCCCCAAGGGGCACGGACTTCTAGGACATATAAGAATAGATCCCGCACATGGTTCGGTCTGTTTTTAGCTCCGGCCCAGACCTGTTACATCGCATCCTGGCTCCAGTTTCATCACCGGCCGTTGAGCATCAGCCATCGAACTGTAAGTGCCAACACAACGATCGCTACGTGATCCAGACCTTGCTAGATCTTGACAACTTTGCGAATAAGAAAGTTGCAGACCAAGAACGGGACGAAGGCCTTGTTCCCTGACCTTGCCTGTTCCTGTCTAGATAAGTATTTAGTTGTTTAGTATTAGAAGTAAGTTAGTCTCTTTAGCGTATGCATGTGTATTTATTATATTTGTCATAATAAACACCAATCGTTTGGACTTACTAATCGGTGTACGGATTTATTACTTTGAACCTGACCTTGATATACTTGTGACGGTGTCTCAATACGGCACCTGGCGACTCCGAGCATAATTACACATACAGAGCCATAGTAGTGTTAAGCACACGGCCTTTAAACGGAGGCGTGTTAATCACACTCCAGTAAAACGAGCAACACCCAAATGGGCGCGAAACCCTTTGGGGTATAAAACAGAGTCCCCAAGGTCAGAGCGCTGTCTTAAGATCTCTTGAACTCTTCATCTTCACCTTGGCATTTAGCTCTCAGCGACAAGAGGCCTGCCAAGCACCAGCCTAGTAAGTCTAAGGTCAACGCCCGCTACGGGATAGGGGCTCCTAGCTACTATTCTATACCAGTTCGAAGCCAGCAGTATCAGAACCGGACAACGGCCATTGTTCCTCTGACTGATTGGGTGCCCGAAGCTAAGTATAGGCTTTTAGTTGTAGTTTAGTGAGTAGAGTTTGTGCATGAGTAATAATTGACTGTGTTTGTAAATAAATGTGTATTGATTTCAAACTTACTAATTGGTGTATCGAGTCATTGATCAGTATTTGCTTTTGAACCTTGTGGTGGTATCAGAAAGATACCTGGCGACTCTTGAGCAACGGTAATTAAAACAAAGCAAATTAAGGAAAGCATAACGAGCAGCAGTGTAATGCCCTGCCTGCAACAGTAGTGGACTCGCCAACATTAAGGGCATTTAAATGGTCATTGGATAAACATATGGATATTAAGGGAATAGTGTAGATGGGCTTTAGAGTGGTTTCACAGGTCGGCGCAGTATCGAGGGCAGAAGGGCCTGTACTGCGCTGTAATGTTCTATGTTACCCCCCCCCCCCCCCCCTTCCCTCCCCTCCCCCCAGGTGCCATTGCACCTGGTCCATGTTTGTGTGGAACAGTTCTAAACAGTGCCACAGCGAGGTCTCCTAGGCGAGATGTGAGAGCTGCCTATCCAGAAAGATCTGCTGGACCAAGGCCTTCATGATGGTCGCCTCGAGGCACTTGTATGTCGGAGTCACGGCATCAGACAGAACATCAGAAAGTGGTCGGCACAGTGGCACAATGGTTAGCACTGCTGCCTCACAGCAACAGGGACCTCGGTTTGATTCTGATCTCAGGTGAATTTACATATGTGGAATTTACATGTTCTCTCCCACTGTCTGCGTGGGTTTCCTCCGGGTGCTCCGGTTTCTACCCACAGTCCAAAGATGAGCAGGTGAGGTGGATTAGCCATGCTAAAAAGCTCCTTAGTGTTCAAAGGTTAGGTGGGGTTATGGGTGGGGGGATTGAGCCTGGGTGCGTTGCTCTTTCAGAGCGTTGATGCAGACTCAATGGGCCGAATGGCCTCCTTCTTCACTTTATGAAATGAAAAATGAAAATCACTTATCGTCACAAGTAGGCTTCAAATGAAATTACTGTGAAAAGCCCCTCGTCGCCACATTCCAGCCCCTGTTCAGGGAGGCTGGTATGGGAATTGAACCGTGCTGCTGGCCTGCCTTGGTCTGCTTTAAAAGGCAGCCAATTACCCCAGTGTGCTAAACTAGCCTTAGGCACTTTGTCTTTTTTTAAAGTGTTTTTATTTGGTTTTCACATTTTGTATTTCACAATTCTTATGTTATATGTTACACTTTACATAAGAGCATCGACCAGTGAAAAAAAACATCCAAAACAACATAACAAAAAAAATGAGCAAGAAATAAAAGGCGGTAAGAAGACAGGTGGATGTCAGTGCAGATATTTACATACAATTGCTTTCCCTCCTGTTGTGGCCGTGTCCCTCCTTTGTTGCCATTCCCAGTTTGGCCCAGGCGCATATTTACAGATGTCTAGCTGCAGTTTTGATCCCTTGTTCTTCTCAATTTCATCATATCCTCCCCCCCACACCGCCCCCCCCTCCCCTCCGCCCCCCAACTCCCTCTCTTTCCTTTCCATCTTTATCCTGTGACCCGCTTGTGTCTCTCTCCCCCCCACCCGCCCCACCGCCGGACTCAGCCCCCGACCCCTCTTGTTCTATTGGGTGTTAACTACGAGCGGATCCTGGAACAAATGTGTGAATGGCTTCCACGTCCTGTGAAAGCTCTCTTCCAACCATAGGGTGGCAAATTTTATTAATTCCATCAGATCGGACAGCCAGTCAACAGCCTTGAATGGTGCTGCCGATCGGCAGCCGAGCAGATTCCCCGATAGGATTTCAGCAAGACAAAGGCTAGGACATCGGTCCCCTCTCTATGAAGAGTTCTGGCTGGTTTGAGACCCTGAAGACTGCCATTTTTGGGAAATGGCTCCACCCTCCCACAACCCTGCAAGTGGCCTGAAAAAAGTCCGTCCAGTACCTGAGAAGTTTGGGAGTTACTGCAGCTATATTAGCAGAGAGTCAAACTCATTTAAGAACTGTGTTAATAGTTCAATAAACACGTTGAACTCATTTCATAGTCTGGAGCTTCCTTTGTCAAAGCATACATCAAGGAAGCAGCTTATGCTACACAAAGTAGCATAACACAACATGATACCAGGAGTGCCTCTTAAATCTATTTAGTTCAACTCAGCAAGATCCGTGACAACCAGCAACCGAACTCAGGCACGATGATCGAGATTCCGGTTCCTCAGCAAGTCAGGTACCAGGGCAATCTCTGTGCCAACTAGCATGCATTCAAGCAAAGATTTCAGCTTTACATGGAAGCATCCGATCTAAATGGCGTGGCCGATGCTAAGAAGATAGCTTTTCTACTTACCATTGTGGGTGAACATGCAACAGAGCTCTTCAACTCCTTTAAATACTCCAAAGGGCAGGACAGAATGCATTAAAGACAGTCCTGACCAAATTTGAAAGCTACTGCAAGGTAAACACAAAAGAAATCGGTAAAACTGGTGCCAATACTGACCACGAGGCAGAAGTAGGGTTGCAACAGAAGCAAACAGCAATTCTGATTGACAGCCATCTTGCGTGTATCGAGCCAGCCGAGTCTGCACATGTGGACTTCCGGTTGCGGCTATGCGGAGCTAAGCCGCACGTTCCACAGCTCCCACTTTAATAGGACTTGTGGGCTCTTTTAAGGGCCCCAAACGGCGCTGATTCGACGATTCCCAGTGGATAAAGGGGATAAAACCCCCCGGGATTTATGGTGCAGACTCGGAGTGGGGCGAGGAGAAAAACGGCAGCAGCTCCCCTGGAAAATCGGGGGAAGGTGGACAAAATGGCGGCCGGTGGAGCCCATGAGGAGTGGAGGCAGTGGGCGGAGGAGCAGCAGGCGGCCCTTCTGCGCTACTTTACGGAGCTGAAAGGGGAGTTGTTGGAATCTCTGAAGGTGACGACTAGTAAGCTGCTGGAGACCCAGACAACCCAGGGTGCAGCGATACTTGAGTTGCAGCAGCAGGTCTCTGAGCTGGCACCCTCTGTTGTGCAGCCCTGGGTGAGGTGGGGGCAGATGCCTGTGTCCGCCTGGAGGCAGACGGCCCTGGTCGTTCGGCATCACGTCCGAGGGAAGAGAATGAAACGGGTTATTTAGATACGCTCGGCCGGGCGCTGGACGGTCCCAGTGGGCAGGGTGTGAACAGGGCCGGCCCAAGGTACCGGCAACTCGGGCAGTCGCCCGGGGCGCCATGTGCTGGGGGGGCGCCATGTGCTGGGGGGTGCCAGAGACTCGGGTCCCGCGCATGCGGAGTTGGGCCGGTGTCAACCAGCGCATGCGCGGTGGCCGCCCTCCCCCAGGGCGGCCCCCTCCGCCCCCCCTCCGGCCGCCCCCCGGCCTCGGGGCACCCCCCCGGCCTTGGGGCCCCCGGCCTCGGCCCCGCCCTCCCGGCCTAGGCCCCCCCCACCCCGGCCTCGGCCCCCCCCCGGCCTCGGCGCCCCCCTCCCCTCGGGTCGCGCCCCCCCCCCCCCTGGCCTCGGCCCCGCCCCCCCGCCTCGGTCCCGCCCCCCCGCTCCCCCCCGCCTCGGCCACGCCGCCCCCCCCCCATCGGCCCCCCCCCTCGGCTCCGCCCCCCCCTCGCCCCCCCCCCCCCCCCACCCAAGGGCGCTGAAGTTCAGCTTGCCCGGGGCGCCAGCAACCCTAGGGCCGGCGCTGGGTGTGAAGGGACAGAGGATGGGGGAGGTGTCCCAGTGAGCAGAGTGTGAATGGACAGAGTGAGGGGGAGGGGGTGTGTTTGTCATGCATGGTTGTCTCACTTGTTGCAGCTTCGCCAACCTCGCATTGCGCGACCTCCCGGGTGGCAGATCCCCCATCAAGGTCCAGTGCCCTCTGCTCAAACGTGGTGAGGGGGTGCAGGATGGACGAACCCCCTCCAGTCTTGTTCCGCTCACGGGTGTTGTGAGCGGTCTTGTCCTGTTGGGGGAGGGGGCATAGGTAGATCATTACAATACGGCAGGTGTCAGCAGTCCGTTCAGATACTGGCACAGTTTGGGGGTCAAGTTGTAATAAGACCATTGCATCTCTCCACGGGGGCCAGAGCGCTGGGTCTGTGACTACTTTGTGAACCACCCTCAACTCACTCTGCCCCAATCCCCCTCCAACCCCCGTGCCGTTGTGGGGGGGGGTGGTGGGTGATTAAGTAAATGGGGGAGGGATGGTTGTGACCCGGGGGCACCCTCTTGGCACTTACCCTGGCAGCCCTGGTGAGGTCGTGCACCTTCTTCCGACATTGCTCTGCAGAGCGAGGGGTCTGCCCCACAGCACTGACGGCAGCAGCCACCTCACGCCAGGCCTGGCGCACCGCGCTGGCAGGGTGGCGATGCCCTCTACGCGGGCAGATGATGCCCCTCCTCTGCTCGATTGATTCGAGCAGCGTCTCCACGTCAGCCTCAACGAATCGCGGGGCTGCTCTCCTGAGCTCCGACATCCTGGCCTAGTTTCCGTGCTCGCCCGCGCCTTTTTACGGCGTCGGGCGGCATCACGTGGGCGTGTGCGTATCGTCGCCACGATCCGGCATCATCGCGCACGTGATTGACGCGGCCCCGTTCCTAGCCCATTTCCCGGAGTGAATACGTCGGGAACTGGGCCGTGTCGGGCCGTCGCAAAAGTTGGCCGTTTTCACGGCCGACTTCGCGATTTCCACGGGTGCGGAGAATCGCGCCCAGGATGTCTATCTCCTTTTTCAGCCCTGTTCACGGTCATCTTGTAATGGCCGCAAATCCAAACTTTGCTATCTGGCTTTAACACTGGGGCTATTGGTGCTGCCTATTTCGAAAACTGTACAGTGCTCATTATTCCTAGGTCTTCCAGACATTTCAGCTACACTTCAACTTTCTGATGCAGAGAACAGGGCATTGTTTGGGCTCTAAAAAAGTTAATGTTGTGTCAGGGTCTATGTAAATTTTGGCCTTCACCCCTGTTATGAGAACAAATAACAAAGAAAAGTACAACACAGGAACAGGCCCTTCGGCCCTCCATGCCTGTGCCAATCGTGATGCCCGAACTAAAAAAAAACCTTCTGCTCTTACTTGGTCTGTCCCCCTCTAAAGAAATCCCAGCTCTCTCTGGAAGACGTCCTGGCCTTGCACAGGAGTTCCTGGAAAGCCCCACTTGTGGTGATGAGTATCTCCAGCCAATTTGGCCTGATTTTCTTTAGCCAATCTCTCCCCAAGGGGCTTGGTCTCTGTCCTTTTGCTACAATTAAGGGCAACAGGGCAGGCGAGTGCTGATCTGATCCTGGTGTTGACGCCACGCCCATTATTTAACCAGTATAGGTTGTTACAGTGGCTGTTGTACAGCTGAGGCTCAAATGTTGCAGCCTCCCTGTGGATACTTATATGTCTGATCTCCTGCCACCTTGGCAGCAGCACTTGCATTAACCTTCATATTTAATGGTCGGCCATTAACAATAAGAACTTTTTCGATACGGGATGTCTTATTTAAATTCACCATGTTAAGCTTATAATCTTTGGATTTCTCTTCCGGATTTTCAACAAGTTTATTCACTGAAGTTGGCGATGATATTTTTGGGAACTGGTTGCAGTCTGGCTGACTCTGCATCTGGCTTGTATTTGGCCTTTTCTAATTGCATCTGTCTTAGGATGGCCTCTCCCACAACAATAAAAAGCCTCTAGACCCTGTGACTGATGGTCACTTTTCCTTTTCTCAGGCTCCATTACACCCTCACCAAGGGAACTTTGAGCTGCTGGCGTTTCCCGCCATAATTTATTTATCTCACTTTGCACATCTTTCAGCTCAAAAGCACTTTGTTCAGCGCTTTCAGTTATTTGAGCCAATTCAACTGCCTTAGCTCAGGATATTCTGGTTTCTGCCAGCAACTTCCTCTGAATGTTCAACTTAATGATACTGTAGACCAAGCAGTTATGTAACGTGCCACTGAGAGATGGACCGGGAGGTTGCCCGGGAGTGGAGGGGGGGGGGGGGGGGGGGGGGCACCGCAGGTATGACATTTCTAGTCAGCCGTTTGCCAAAGCCTAGTTACTAAAGCAGGTGCTGTTTCTCCTGGGCCCCTAATGGCTGGATGGAATTTGTAGCACTGTATTATAATGAGAGGCTGTGGATTGATGTGGTCTTTCACTAGTTGCACTAGTTGTTCAAGGGATTTGGTATCTGGAGCCTTTGGAGATGATAAGTTCCTCATGAGGTTATATGTTTTGGGCCACAAACTGTCAGTAATATAACATTTACTTGTCTTCTACCATGTTTATTTTGGCAGCAAAATGTATCAAAGCCTTTCGACATATTGGCCCCAAATTGCAACCTCTGGATGAAATCGATCGATTTTCCCGAATAGTGGCATAACTATTCGAATGTTATTGATTCTTTATTTTTTTGGAAGGTCTCCGAGAGGTCACACGTCTCCCTCCCCCCCCCCCTCCCCCCTCCCCTCCCCTCCCCACCCCCCCTCCCCCCGACCCCCACTTTCCGAATGTTGACGACTTGTTCCTTTCAGCTGATACAATTTATTCTCATTGCCAATGTAGTAGGTCAAGATCATACAATTTAGAGTTAAATGTAAGAAGATAAGTTCACTAATGATGCGATACTTGGTGGGGTGGTAAATAGTGAGGAGGATAGACTTAGATTACAGAAGAATATAGACGGCCTGGTCAGATGGGCTGATCAGTGGGAAATGCAATTCATTCTGGTTAAGTGTGAGGTGATGCACTGGGGCAGCACAAATAAGGCACGGTGACAAAGTTGTCAAAACTGCTGTCAATTTGAAGATAATGGACAGAGAGATGATACCACTGTGAAGGCAATGAATTATGGTAAAGGTCTAAAAGGTGACTGTGTGACCAAAAGGAGAAAAGAAAGTCTCATTTTCAACAACAGGATAAATCTCCAGAACAAAATATAGATGAATTTCAGAGACAGGGCTCTGAAGCTGTCGAATTTCTGAAGATTGGTCTTGGCTTCTGCGCTGAAGGGCAGCTTTGGTGGGAAGGAAATTTTCTGATGAGATTGAAGGGTGGACGCGACCTACTTACACCAAAGCTAGTCGCCTCTCCCGATGCTCTGGCAGGGTGATCCTCTATGGAATCAAGTGTTGTGTGCTCCATGGACAACTCTTCCTGGCCAGCCAGCGATATACAAGGCATCTCGTTGGTGGGTTCAGTGGGACAAAGATCTGAAATCTGCTCTTCCACAACACAGCTCACTCCTCAAACATAAAGAACAGTGTCTTCTTGTGCTTCAGTAGTAGGTTCAAACAGCACATTGATCTCTCAGTGCTACTGATTTAGTGCTACAATGCCTTCTCTCTCATAACCTTTCCAGAAAGGTAACCCAGGTCTAAAGCTCTTCTTGTGGATGGTTACTGTCTGCCACAGAGTCTCCTGTGTCCTCATTGTCTGGCTTGGCTTCAAAAAGAGAGATCCACATTCCAAAAATTTTCCAGGGATTGGTTGAATAGTGATTTCCAGATGGAGAATCAACCACGACTCAATGAATAAACCTTACTGGCTTTGAGAGGATGAAACTCCACTGGTTCTACACATGACTTTTGGATTCCTCCATGAAAGACGTCCAGTTGCTCTGCAGTAAGTCACCATCTGCTTTTTCCAGAATGCCCAATTAGATACTGTCCCAAATGGTCGGATGTTATTAAAATAAATGTATTGTTTTCTTGCGCAAGTAAAATCAAACCACCAGTTGCTTGGTAAACCATGTTTTGGCAGCAACTAAGAGAAAGGAAGGAACAGGAAAGCACAGGGAACACGGTGTTCTTTGTAACTGATTCGATTTAGTAGTCAGAGGGCTGTGAGCGAGGAAGCAGTCGTCAGTCACAGATGAAGTGTCGAAGAAGGAACAGCAAGAAAGAGCAAGGGACAGCCATCCGTAGGAAACAGCTCAGCTAGACATGAAGTGCTGAAGGCAGAAGCCAATTCGTGCAAAAGATTGTTTCCTTCACTAAACCGAAGACCATTCCCAAGTCGTGGTCACTTGAGATGTACGGTGTGGTAGTCATGGTATGGTTGTTGTTTGGGAAATGGAGCACACAATACTTGATTCCATAGAGGGTCACACTGCCTGAGCATTGGGAGAGCCAACCAGCTTGGGTGAAAGTATGTCGACATCCACCCTTCAATCACATCAGAAAATCTCCTTGAGGGGCGCCACTCCACATCAAGCGTGGCTGACCAGGAGTCTCTACCGCTCTTACCAACAGCCATTGATATGGTTAGAAGGATTTTCAGATGGACACACTCAACCTGCTTGAGGCACCTTATGAAGGCACCATCCTTGGCCATCAAGTCCTGGGGTGGGACTCAAACCTGTAGCTTCGGACTCAGTGAGAGGGGCACTACCCACTGCACCACTAGTGGAGGTATAGTATAATGGGTTAATAGTTATGGTAATGAGAGGGCAGCACGGTGGCCTAGTGGTTAGCACAACCGCATCACGGCGCTGAGGTCCCAGGTTCGATCCCGGCTCTGGGTCACTGCCCGTGTGGAGTTTGCACATTCTCCCCGTGTCTGCGTGTGTTTCGCCCCCAATACCCAAAAATGTGCAGAGTAGATGGATTGGCCACGCTAAATTGCCCCTTAATTGGAAAAAATAATTGGGTAATCTAAATTTATTACAAAAAAAGAAAAAAAAAAGTTATGGTAATGAGTTAGTGATGCATCTTATGGTGCAACAATGCCAGCAGCATGGTAGATACAATGTGAAGCAGAAAGAATACTCCGGAATCAAGACACATACACCTATTTTGTAGCCTTTCCTGTACTTACTGTTAATAAAGTAGTTTTGAAGTAATCAGCATGAGTCAGACGAGAGTGCCTCATGTGTAGATGGAAATCTCCCTGTGTAGATCAAGGAGATTCTCCAGCCTTGACCCATAACAAGAGAGATTGAGCAGTTGAAGCCTATACTCGCTGGAGTTTAGAAGAATGAGAGGAGATCAAGTTGAGGTATATAAGATGCTAATGGAGGTTGACAGAGTAGACATGAAGTGGATGTTTCCACTTGTTGGGCATTCGCCGGAACCTTTACAGAATCAAGGAATTGTTTTGACTATCATAAACAATGCCTCCACTATCTCTGCTGCCACTTTTTTTAAGACTTGAGGATGTAGGCCATCAGGCCCTGACAATCTGTCTGCCTTTAATTCCAATAGCTTGATCACTACTTTTTCCCTAGTGATGGTTGCTATTTTACATCCCTCCTTTTCACCAACCTCTGCGTTCCCTGTTACTATTGGGATGGTTCTAGTGTCCTCCACCGTGAAAACCGAGGCAAAATATTGATTCTGTGCCCTTGTCACTTCTGCGTTCCCCATTAAATACCCAGTCTCATCCTCAAGGGACCCACATTGACTTTAGCTGCCCTCTTCCTTTTTATATACTTTTATAATCTTTTTATGTACATTTTATATTTTGCGTTAGATTTCTTTCAGAATTCACCTTTGCCCTTTTTATTACTTTTTCAATAACCCTCTGTTGGTCTTTAAAAGTTTCGAAATTGGGGCGGCATGGTAGAATAGTGGTTAGCACTGCTGCCTCAAAGCACCAGGGACGCGGGTTCAATACCAGCCTTGGGTGACTGCCTGTGTGGAGTTTGCACTTTCTCCCCATGTCTGTGTGGGTTTCCACTGGCTGCTTCGGTTTCCTCCCACTGTCCAACAATATACAGGTTAGGTGGATTTGTCATGCTAAATTGTCCCTTAGTGTCCAAAAGTTTAACTAGCTTTACTGGGTTATGGAATAGGATATGTGCCTAGATAGACTGCTCTTTCAGAGGGTCGGTTCAGACTTGATGGGCCGAATGGCCTCGTTTTGCACTGTAGAGATACTATGATTCTAATTCTCCAGCCTGCCACCGAACTTTGCAAATGGCATGTCCTGGTCTTTGTCTTTATGTTATCTTAAAAATCCGTACTTATCCACAGATACATTGTCCCCTCTTACAATCTTTCTTCCTTGCTACGATATATTTTAGACGTGAGGAATTGAATATCTCTTTAAATATCTGCCACTGTTCATCAGCGGTCGTAGCTTTTAGCCCTTTTTGCAAGTCCACTAGGGCCAAATCTCACCTCATGTGCTTGTAATTACCTTGGTTTAACACCAGAACACTAGTGTAAATATGAGTTATTGCTTTTGAGCTGGAAGCTCGGCTTTGGGATGACACAGATGTCAGAACTACTGTCAGTTTGTGTATAAAACTGGGCAAATGCTTCAGTACAGTGAGTGGTTCCACAGCGTAGCAATACCTTCCTGCAGTTCTCCTCCAGGTTGTCTGGAGACTGTTGTATTTCCGAGGGATGGCAGCAAGATACCCTCGTGCATGTCCAAGGTTGACTGGACAGAGATCGTAGTTGAGGCTAGCAGCTATAGAGTCCACAAGCGAAACTCGGCTCAAAAGCCTGTAAGGTTGAATGGCACATCATTACGTCAACAAACTGGCTCTGATGAATGTAGCAAGCCATGTATATGTGTGAGTGAAGTGGTTTGCCTGGTGGGAGATTAGATTCAGGCTCAGCACCAGATGGACTGAGTGTGTGGGAGCCGGTTCATGCTGAAAATGGCGTTGCCATTGCCGTTTGTCCAGTCCCGCCGACGGCAAACCCCCACCGCAGATCCTGCAAATAGAAAAGATACAAAGAACAGGAAAGGAGATGTCGAAGTTGGGATTGATTGTTCTGTATCTCATCACCAGCTATTACCAAACTTAGTAAATCAGCAGCAAGAAATTTTACAACATTTGAAACAGCGGGAGGTATGATGAAAGATGACGAAGAAGACCATTTAGATGTGTCCTCGGTATGAATTGACAAGTTCTGTGACTGATCGAAAGATGTGGAGCAGGCAGTTCAATGTGGGGAGGTGCGAGGTGATTCATTTTGGTAGGAAGAACATGGACAGACAATATAAAATAAGGGGTTCAATTGTTGAGGGGGTGCAGGAGCAGAGGAACCTGGGTGTTTCTGATCTTGGAGAACCTCACTGTTAGTTATTCAACTGGAGCATATTTTACTCCCCAACTTACCAGTGACACTGAGAGTTGGGTTTCACCTCATGAACCTCTTTGTTCAAGCTATAGTAGGGGAGCTACGCTACCATGAAATGGCTTGCCAGCTGCCCGAACACACAAAATGCATAGTAATTATACTTTAGTGTGTTATCTGAAATAATTAAAATACATCAATCAAAATAATACATTTGTTCAGAAATGATTAATGTTCATTCACAACTAATAATTAGGATTACATAATGCACTACACGAGTATAATTACCAATTGCAATCATGATACGTACTTAGCACTAGAAGCATATACAAACTGATACAAGCATATAGGTAGCTCCACTTATCTACAAGCCAAAGAGACAGGTATTTGATTAAATCTATGCATTAACCTATTTCCCATACTCCCATCTCATTGTCCTGTGTTCTGTAAGAACCAAATGAGCAGTGGCTGCATGATCAATTATATCTCTGTGTGCAAGCATCCTTGCTGAATCTGAAAATCCTTGGACACTTCTGTTGCTATAGCATCAAGTATCTACTGTCTGGAAATTCAATGACCATAGTAAGCAGCAATCTGCTGTGAACACTGAGGATTTATTCAAAGCTGTATAGTTTTATATATGAACCTGTAATAATCCACAGGAGGCAGGAGTCCCATCACCACACCAATATTTATTTCCAATAAGTAGATACAAGAGCGGCTCCAAACAGTGCTGCTGGCATTCCAGTCAACTTAAGACTGGGGCACAAAGCCTACACAGGTGCTTATATGGGCCCCCTCAATGAGCTATCATAGAGGGAGCTCATACTCCAATTGGCCAACCAATAATGCTAATTGGAGGTCATTACAGAACCTATATATATATCTTGATTTATGAATGTTTTTAGTCCCCCCTAACCCTTCAGTCCCCCCTTAACAGGCCATTTTTATGTTGAGGTTACCTCTTAAATTCTTCAGATGGCCAGTCCTTCTGAACAGCAGGCACTACAAACAATAATTCAATTCCATACACCATTCACAACTTGCTCAGTGAAAGCTGCTGCTTGTTAATTAATCCCAACCCTCATCCCACAGTGTGGTGAATGATGTCATGGCCGAAATGAGGCAAGACAAATTCTTAATTTCCTTAAGGTGAGAATGATCAATCTGTGATTGGTTTAATTGGTTTCTCGAGGCTGATGGTCAACTCTTGATATAATTTCAATTATTTGTGGGACCATCCCACTTGTTAATGTTTGTTTCTGTTACCTCGTACGAAGGAAAAATAATCCCCCTTACTCATTTGTTCAGAATGAGGAAATATGCTGTCTATGTTTGGACAGGTTATTTGAAGATCACTATTCCTTCCTTCTGTGCTTACTTGGAATGAGTTTCTTTACTTTTAAAATTACACAAAATCTGTATAAAATATATATAGGCAGGGGCTGGTTTAGCTCAGTGGGCTAGACAGTTGGCTTGTGATGCAAAACAAACCCAGAAGTGCGTGTTCAATTCCCGTACCAGCTGAGAATTCTGAGTTCTCCCTCTGTGTACCCGAACAGGCACCAGAATGTGGCAGCCAGGGGCTTTTCAAGAAACTTCACTGCAGTATAAATGTAAGCCTACTTGTGACAATAAAACAATTATTATTATTACGAATTAACAACAACAATCAATAATGATTAATAATAATTATGGATGCACTATAGTACAGATGCACCATAGAAAGCATCCTATCTGGCTGCATCACAGCCTGGTATGGCAACTGCTCGGCCCAGGACCGTAAGGAATTTCAGAGAGTCGTGAATACCGCCCAGTCCATCACACAAACCTGCCTCCCATCCATGGACTCCATCTACATCTCCCCCTGTCTGGGGAAAGCGGGCAGCATAATCAAGGATCCCTCCCACCCGGCTTACTCACTTTTCCAACTTCTTCCATCGAGCAGGAGATACAGAAGTCTGAGATCATGCACGAACAGACTCAAAAACAGCTTCTTCCCCACTGTCACCAGACTCCTAAATGACCCTCTTATTGACTGACCGCATTAACACTACACCCTGTATACTTCATCCGATGCCAATGCTTATGTAGTTACATTGTATACCTTGTGTTGTCCTATTATGTATTTTCTTGAATTTTGTTTAATTCCCTTTTCTTCCAAGTACTGAATGATCTGTTGAGCTGCTTGCAGAAAAATACTTTTCACTGTACCTCGGTACACGTGACAATAAACAAATCCAATCCAATCCAATCGCTTATTGTTGCATGTAAGCACGAACAGACTCAAAAACTGCTTATTCCCCACTGTCATCAGATGTCCTAAATGACCCTCTTATTGACTGACCTCATTAACACTACACCCTGTATGCCTCGGTACACTTGACAATAAACAAATCCAATCCAATTCAATCGCTTATTGTTGCAAGTAAGCTTCAATGGAGTTACCGTGAAAAGCCCCGAGTCGCCACATTCGGGCGCCTGTTCGGGGAGGCTGGTACAGGAATTGAACCCGCGCTGCTGGCCTTGTTCTGCATTACAAGCCAGCTGTTTAGCCTACTGTGCTAAACCAGCCCCCTATATCAACATTCAAAAGTGATTTGTCGGCTAAATATAATACAGTACATTCAGTAATTTGAAGAACTGAAGAATTACAAGAATTAATTACAGAACTTAATTCTAAACTTACAAAATCGATGAGTTCCTTAAATATCGGAAGTCAAACTACACTAATTCAATCCACAATGCTGACTGTTTTAATACTTTTTTACCTTAGCACAATGGACTTAATTGTGAGGGAGGTAGATAGTTTGCACCAGTGGTGATTATTCAAACTCGATGTCTCAGATCACTGTCAAGCGATATGTTTTTGTTTTTCTTTGTTAATTTTGTGTAGGATGCTAAGACCGAACGATGGAATGAGTTTGTGTCCCAGAATTCAATATAGAATCGTATTGAGTTGACATAGAAACTGTTCCCACTGGTTATGGAGGCCAGGGCTCAGTGGGACAGAGTCTGAAAGATAGAGCCAGAACTTTCAGGAGTGAAATTTGGAAAACTTTCAACATCAATTGGTAGTGGAAGTTTGTAACACCTTTCCACAAACAATTGATGATAGATCAATTGACAATTTTAAATCTATTTTTAGAAATTTGTCATCAAATAGTTTGAGGGATAAGAGACAAAGGAAGGAATGCAAAGTTAGGCTTCAGATCAGCCATGATCTCACTGAATGACAGAACAGGTTTGAGGGGCTGAATGGTCCACTCCTGTTCCTATGTTCCCATGTTGCTGTAGTGCTTTGTCGTTGTAACTGTTTAAAGTGAGACAATTGTCATTTAAAGAGCAGATTTGTTCCAGACAAATATTGGTGAGAAGATTTAATGACTTGTTTATTGATTATAGATTCACAATGGAACACCAACATGACAGAGTCTTCGGGATTTCACATTCTGCAATAGAACGGTTACTGTAAGAAATGGGGAAATGAAATGTTACAATTCAGGCAATTTCCCAATATTCTTAACGTTCGTTAATTTAGTTCGTTATAACCTCTAACCACAATTTCCAAACATTCTCCATTTCTAATACCAGTTCTCTATTAGAAATTTTCTGATCTTTCTATAATGTTTAAATTGCTGCTATTAAATCCAAGCCATAAACTTGGTTTCTCTCTCCAAATGTGCTGCCTGACCTGCTTCGTATTTCCGTCACTTTCAGTGTTAATTTCAGATTTCTAGCATTGGCAGTATTTTGCATGTTCAGTTTAAGAGTCCCCTTTATGTGACATCAATGAAGCTAAAGTCTGTGTACCCAGCTCTGACTCGGGCAGCATTTGAATGGTGTGGACGGCGCCAGCCAAAGATAAGAACTTGATAGTGCGATTCCTGCGTCAGTGTGACTGGGACCACCAGACAAACAGCTTGTGTGAATCACAAACTCTGCCCCTGGTTTCAGGCACAATGGAATTACCTGGCTGCAGAGTTTAATGGGTTGATAATACTCCAGCTTATATCAAGATTCAAAAATGAAATTGAGCAAAAATTAAGTAAAGAAATGGGATAAAAGTGGAACTGCTAAGTATAGCAGTCTGAAAGGGTGTTTTTGATTTGCAAATTAGTTTTGCAGCAGGAAAACAGGGAACCAATGGTGCATAGATGAGGTGACTTCAAAATGGAGGGATAAGGGAAAGGTTTGCACCTATTTGCTAAAAAGCCTTTCCACAGGATGGGTAACACCGAAGGGAATAAAACAATACATCCAGAGTAAGATATCTGGAGAAAAGGGCAGAGAAGCAGCTACCATCATAGCCACACCAAAATGTAGAAAGCAGGCTCTCCCCAAAACAGGTTGTTGCTGAAAGGCTGCTGTTTAAAATCAAAACTCTAACAGTGAAGACATTTCACATTGAAACTGAAGATGTCTTTCACAAACCTGGAAAATAACCTGTAGTAACTATATGCCGGATTTACCTCATGGAGTTATATAATATTGGATGTTGTGTGGGAACACGGGCATTTCAGAGAGTTCGGTTAACATAGGGAATAGGGAAAAAGGGAGAACTTCATGAGATATGGTGTGTGTATAGCATTGTGGATAGCACAATTGCTTCACAGCTCCAGAGTCCCAGGTTTGATTCCGGCATGGGTCACTGTCTGTGCGGAGTCTGCACATCCTCCCCTTGTGTGCATGGGTTTCCTCCGGTTCGTCCGGTTTCCTCCCACAGTCCAAAGATGTGCAGGTTAGGTGGATTGGCCATGATCAATTGCTCTTAGTGTCCAAAATTGCCCTCAGTGTTGGGTGGTGTTCCTGGGTTATGGGGATAGGGTGGACGTGTTGACCGCTGAGGCTGCACTGACCTACATTTCCTGCACTGACAAGCTCAGCTCTAACAGTCTTCAGCTCAGTTTATCAGAACAGGAAGGGTTTAGGACGGGGCAGCATTGTAGCACAGTGGTTAGCATTGCTGCCTACGGCGCTGAGGATCTGGGTTCGAATACCGGTCCTGGGTCACTGTCCGTGTGGAGTTTGAACATTCTCCCAGTTTCTGCGTGGGTATCACCCCCACAACCCAAAGATGTGCAGGCTCGGTGGATTGGCCATACTAAATTGCCCCTTAATTGGAAAAAATAATTGGGTATTCTAAATTTATTTTAAAAAAGGAAGGGTTTGGGATGCTATTTGAAATGCCGCCTGGATCTCTTAACTGTTCACGTCGCCCTCTGGACCCCCTCCCAAAGCCCCAACATACTTGTTAGGTCTTCGAGACCCTTAGTGTCAGGGTGGCACTGCCACGGTGCCCAAGTGGCAGTGCCAAGGTGCCAGGCTGACATTGCCAAGGTGTTCAAGTGGCAGTGGGTGTGCTACGGTACCACCCTACCCAGAGCCGAAGCACCAAGGGGCCTCCGATGTCATGTGAGGCTCCCCCTCCCCCCTTAGGAAGGACCAAAAGAGAGAGCTAAGAAGAGCCAGGAGGGGACATGAGAAGTCTTTGGCAGGTAGGATCAAGGATAACCCTAAAGCTTTCCATAGATATGTCAGGAATATAAGATTGACTAGGGTAAGAGTAGGGCCAGTCAAGGAAAGTTGTGCGTGGAATCCGAGGAGATAGGAGAGGTGCTAAATGAATATTTTTCATCAGTATTCACACAGGAAAAAGAAAATGTTGTCGAGGAGAATACTGAGATACAGGCTACTAGACTAGAAGTCTTGAGGTTCATAAGGAGGAGGTGTTAGCAATTCTGGAAAGTGTGAAAATAGATAGGTCGCCTGGGCCGGATGGGATTCATCCTAGGATTCTCTGGGAAGCTAGGGAGGAGATTGCTGAGCCTTTGGCTTTGATCTTTATGTCATCATTGTCTACAGGAATAGTGCCAGAAGACTGGAAGATAGCAAATGTTGTCCCCTTGTTCAAGAAGGGGGTTAGAGACAACCCCGGTAACTATAGATCAGTGAGCCTTACTTCTGTTGTGGGCAAAGTCTTGGAAAGGTTTATAAGAGATAGGATGTATAATCATCTGGAAAGGAATAATTTGATTAGAGATAGTCAACACGGTTTTGTGAAGGGTAGGTCGTGTCTCACAAACCTTATTGAGTTCTTTGAAAAGGTGACCAAACAGGTGGACGAGGGTAAAGCAGGTGATGTGGTGTATATGGATTTCAGGAAAACATTTGATAAGGTTCCCCATGGTAGGCTATTGCAGAAAATACGGAGGCATGGGATTCAGTGTGATTTAGCAGTTTGGATCAGAAATTGGCTAGCTGGAAGAAGACAAAGGGTGGTGGTTGTTGGGAAATGTACAGCCTGGAATCCAGTTACTAGTGGGGTACCACAAGGATCTGTTTTGGATTCACTGCTGTTCATCATTTTTATAAATGACCTAGAGGAGGGCATAGAAGGATGGGTGAGTAAATTTGCAGATGACACTAAAGTCGGTGGAGTTGTGTACTGTGCGGAAGGATGTTACAAGTTACAGAGGGACATAGATAAGCTGCAGAGCTGGGCTGAGAGGTGGCAAATGGAGTTTAATGCAGAAAAGTGTGAGGTGATTCATTTTGGAAGGAATAACAGGAAGACAGAGTACTGGGCTAGTGGTAAGATTCTTGGTAGTGTGGATGAGCAGAGAGATCTCTTTGTCCATGTACATAGATCCCTGAAAGTTGCCACCCAGGTTGAGAGGGTTGTTCAGAAGGCGAAGGATGTGGAAGCGTTGGAAAGGGTGCAGAGGAGATTTACCAGGATGTTGCCTGGTATGGAGGGAAGATCTTATGAGGAAAGGCTGAGGGACTTGAGGCTGTTTTCGTTAGAGAGAAGAAGGTTAAGAGGTGACTTAACTGAGGCATGGAAGATGATCAGAGGATTAGATAGGGTGGACAGTGAGAGCCTTTTTCCTCGGATGGAGATGTCTAGCACGAGGGGACATAGCTTTAAATTGAGGGGAGATAGATATAGGACAGCTGTCAGAGGTAGGTTCTTTACTCAGAGAATAGTAAGGGCGTGTTGCCACCTGGGGTGGCCATGTCCCGATTCCAAAATGGACATTCGCAAAGAGTACAGGGAAAAATGGACAGCACGAGGAAAACAAGCAGGTACAAGATTTCCTGTGGATTGAAACTTGCAGAGCCCAGACAGAACTGAAACTACAAGCCATTAGCATAGTAATGAGCTATCTCCGGGGTCAAAAGAGAAACATTTAAACAATCGGTACCAGGCCAGACTCCCCGGCGCCAGTGGAGACTAAAACAAAGGCAGGCCAACGGTTACCTAGGGCCCACCCCGCGATCGAGGTACGACCCCGTTATTGGAGAGAATCGATACAAACAATTGGGACATGGTCCAATTAACTGGGACCATGCCCAGGGTCCGCCCAGATGGGCGCGAAACCCTTTGGGGTATTAAACAGAGTCCCCAAGGTCAGAGCGCTGTCTTAAGATCTCTTGAACTCTTCATCTTCACCTTGGCATTTAGCTCTCAGCGACGAGAGGCCTGCCAAGCACCAGTCAAGTAAGTCTAAGGTCAACGCCCGCTACGAGATAGGCGCTCCTAGCTACTATTCTATACCTGTTCGAAGCCAGCAGTATCAGAACCGGACAACGGCCATTGTTCCTCTGACTGAGTGGGCGCCCGAAGCTTCATATAGGCTTTTAGTTGTAGTTTAGTGAGTAGAGTTTGTGCATGAGTAATAATTGACTGTGTTTGTAAATAAATGTGTATTCATTTCAAACTTACTAACTGGTGTATCGAGTCATTGATCAGTATTTGGTTTTGAACCTCATGGTGGTATCAGAAAGATATCTGGCGACTCTTGAGCAAAGGTAATTAAAACAGAGCAAATTAAGGAAAGCATAATGAGCAGCAATGTAATGCCCTGCCTGCAACAGTAGTGGACTCGCCAATATTAAGGGCATTTAAATGGTCATTGGATAAACATATGGATGTTGAGGGAATAGTGTAGATGGGCTTTAGAGTGGTTTCACAGGTCGGCGCAACATCGTGGGCAGAAGGGCCTGTACTGCGCTGTAATGTTCTATGTTACCCCCCCTTCCCTCCCCTCCCCCCCATGTGCCATTGAGCCTGGTCCACGTTTGTGTGGACCAGTTCTAAACAGTGCCACAGCGAAGTCTCCTAAACGAGAGGTGGGAGCTGCATATCCAGAAAGATCTGCTGGACCAAGGCCTTCATGATGGTCGCCTCGAGGCACTTGTATGTCGGAGTCACGGCAACAGACAGAACATCAGAAAGTGGTCGGCACCGTGGCACAATGGTTAGCACTGCTGCCTCACAGCAACAGGGACCTCGGTTTGATTCTGATCTCAGGTGAATTTACATATGTGGAATTGACATGTTCTCTCCCACTGTCTGCGTGGGTTTCCTCCGGGTGCTCCGGTTTCCACCCACAGTCCAAAGATGAGCAGGTGAGGTGGATTAGCTATGCTAAAAAGCTCGTTAGAGTTCAAAGGTTAGGTGGGGTTATGGGTGGGGGGCTTGAGCCTGGGTGTGTTGCTCTTTCAGAGCGTTGATGCAGACTCAATGGGCCGAATGGCCTCCTCCTACACTTTATGAAATGAAAAATGAAAATCACTTATCGTCACAAGTAGGCTTCAAATGAAATTACTGTGAAAAGCCCCTCGTCGCCACATTCCAGCCCCTGTTCAGGGAGGCTGGTATGGGAATGGAACCGTGCTGCTGGCCTGCCTTGGTCTGCTTTAAAAGGCAGCCAATTACCCCAGTGTGCTAAACTAGCCTTAGGCACTTTGTCTTTTTTTAAAGTGTTTTTATTCGGTTTTCACATTTTGTATTTCACAATTCTTATGTTATATGTTACACTTTACATAAGAGCATCGACCCGAGAAAAAAAACGTACAAAATAACATAACAAAAAAAATGGGCAAGAAATAAAAGGCGGTAAGAAGACAGGTGGATGTCAGTGCAGATATTTACATACAATTTCTTCCCCTCCTGTTGTGGCCACGTCCCTCCTTTGTTGCCATTCCCAGTTTGGCCCAGGCGCATATTTACAGATGTCGAGCTACAGTTTTGATCCCTTGTTCTTCTCAATTTCATCATATCCTCCCCCCCTCACCGCCCCAGCCTCCCCCCCGCCCCCCAACTCCCTCTCTTTCCTTTCCATCTTTATCCTGTGACCCGCTTGTGTCTCTCTCCCCCCCCCCCCGCCCCACCGCCGGACTCAGCCCCCGACCCCTCTTGTTCTATTGGGTGTTGACTACGAACGGATCCTAGAACAAGTGTGTGAATGGCTTCCACGTCCTGTGAAAGCTCTCTTCCAACCATAGGGTGGCAAATTTTATTAATTCCATCAGATCGGACAGCCAGTCAACAGCCTTGAATGGTGCTGCCGATCGGCAGCCGAGCAGATTCCCCGATAGGATTTCAGCAAGACAAAGGCTAGGACATCGGTCCCCTCTCTATGAAGAGTTCTGGCTGGTTTGAGACCCTGAAGACTGCCATTTTTGGGACATGGCTCCACCCTCCCACAACCCTGCAAGTGGCCTGAAAAAAGTCTGTCCAGTACCTGAGAAGTTTGGGAGTTACTGCAGCTATATTAGCAGAGAGTCAAACTCATTTAAGAACTGTGTTAATAGTTCAATAAACACGTTGAACTCATTTCATAGTCTGGAGCTTCCTTTGTCAAAGCATACATCAAGGAAGCAGCTTATGCTACACAAAGTAGCATAACACAACATGATACCAGGAGTGCCTCTTAAATCTATTTAGTTCAACTCAGCAAGATCCGTGACAACCAGCAACCGAACTCAGGCACGATGATCGAGATTCCGGTTCCTCAGCAAGTCAGGTACCAGGGCAATCTCTGTGCCAACTAGCATGCATTCAAGCAAAGATTTCAGCTTTACATGGAAACATCCGACCTAAATGGCGTGGCCGATGCTAAGAAGATAGCTTTTCTACTTACCATTGTGGGTGAACATGCAACAGAGCTCTTCAACTCCTTTAAATACTCCAAAGGGCAGGACAGAATGCATTCCTGACAGTCCTGGACAAATTTGAAAGCTACTGCAAGGTAAACACAAAAGAAATCGGTAAAACTGGCGCCAATACTCACCACGAGGCAGAAGTAGGGTTGCAACAGAAGCAAACAGCAATTCTGATTGACAGCCATCTTGCGTGTATCGAGCCAGCCTAGTCTGCACATGTGGACTTCCGGTTGCGGCTATGCGGAGCTGAGCCACACGTTCGGCAGCTCCCGCTTTAATAGGAATTGTGGGCTCTTTTAAGGGCCCCAAACGGCGCTGATTCGACGATTCCCGGTGGATAAAGGGGATAAAACCCCCCGGGATTTATGGTGCAGACTCGGAGTGGGGCGAGGAGAAAAACGGCAGCAGCTCCCCTGGAAAAGCGGGGGAAGGTGGACAAAATGGCGACCGGTGGACCCCATGAGGAGTGGAGGCAGTGGGCGGAGGAGCAGCAGGCGGCCCTTCTTCGCTACTTTACGGAGCTGAAAGGGGAGTTGTTGGAATCCCTGAAGGTGACGACTAGTAAGCTGCTGGAGACCCAGACAACCGAGGGTGCACCGATACTTGAGTTGCAGCAGCAGGTCTCTGAGAGGGCACCCTCTGTTGTGCGGCCCTGGGTGAGGTGGGGGCAGATGCCTGTGTCCGCCTGGAGGCAGACGGCCCTGGTCGTTCGGCATCACGTCCTAGGGAAGGGAATGAAACGGGTTATTTAGATACGCTCGGCCGGGCGCTGCACGGTCCCAGTGGGCAGGGTGTGAAGGGACAGAGGATGGGGGAGGTGTCCCAGTGGGCAGGATGTGAAGGGTCAGAGGATGGGGGAGGTGTCCCAGTGAGCTGAGTGTGAAGGGACAGAGGATGGGGGAGGGGGTGTGTTTGTCATGCAGGGTTGTCTCACTTGTTGCAGATCCGCCAACCTCGCATTGCGCGATCTCCCGGGTGGCAGATCCCCCATCAAGGTCCAGTGCCCTCTGCTCAAACGTGGTGAGGGGGTGCAGGATGGGCGAACCCCCTCCAGTCTTGTTACGCTCACGAGTGTTGTGAGCGGTCTTGTCCTGTTGGGGTAGGGGGCATAGGTAGATCATTACAATACGGCAGGTATCAGCTGTCCGTTCAGATACTGGCACAGTTTGGGGGTCAAGTTGTAATAAGACCATTGCATCTCTCCACGGGGGCCAGAGCGCTGGGTCTGTGACAACTTTGTGAACCACCCTCAACTCACTCTGCCGCAATTCCCCTCCACCCCCCGTGCCGTGGGGGGGGGGGGGGGGGGGGCAGGTGGATGATTAAGTAAAGGGGGGAGGGATGGTTGTGACTCGGGGGCACCGTCTTGGCACTTACCCTTGCAGCCCTGGTGAGGTCGTGCATCTTCTTCCGACATTGCTCTGCAGAGCGAGGGGTCTGCCCCACAGCACTGACGGCAGCAGCCACCTCACGCCAGGCCTGGCGCACCGCGCTGGCAGGGTGGCGATGCCCTCTACACGGGCAGATGATGCCCCTCCTCTGCTCGATTGATTCGAGCAGTGTCTCCACGTCAGCCTCAACGAATCGCGGGGCTGATCTCCGACATCCTGGTCTAGTTTCTGTGCTTGCCCGCGACTTTTTACGGCGTCGGGCGGCGTCACGTGGGCATATTCGTATCTTCGCCGCGTTCCGGCGTCATCGCGCATGTGATTGACGCGGCCCCGTTCCTAGCCCATTTCCCGGACGTGAATACGTGGGGAACTGGGCCGTGTCGGGCCGTCGCAAACGGCCGACTTCGCGATTTTCCGCGGGTGTGGAGAATCGCGCCCAGGATGTCTATCTCCTTTTGCAGCCCTGTTCACGGTCATCTTGTAATGGCCGCAAATCCGAACTTTGCTGTCTGGCTTTAACACTGGGGCTATTGGTGCTGCCTATTTCGAAAACTGTACAGTGTTCATTATTCCTAGGTCTTCCAGACATTTCAGCTACACTTCAACTTTCTGATGCAGAGAACAGGGCATTGTTTGGGCTCTAAAAAAGTTAATGTTGTGTCAGGGTCTATGTAAATTTTGGCCTTCACCCCTGTTATGAGAACAAATAACAAAGAAAAGTACAACACAGGAACAGGCCCTTCGGCCCTCCATGCCTGTGCCGATCGTGATGCCCGAACTTAAAAAAACCTTCTGCTCTTACTTGGTCTGTCCCCCTCTAAAGAAACCCCAGCTCTCTCTGGAAGACGTCCTGGCTTTGCACAGAGGTTCCTGGAAAGCCCCACTTGTGGTGATGAGTATCTCCAGCCAATTTGGCCTGATTTTCTTTAGCCAATCTCTCCCAAAGGGGCTTGGTCTCTGTCCTTTTGCTACAATTAAGGGCAACAGGGCAGACGAGTGCTGATCTGATCCTGGTGTTGACGCCACGGCCATTATTCTCTGGGCCTACCCAATATAGGTTGTTACAGTGGCTGTTGTACAGCTGAGGCTCAAATGTTGCAGCCTCCCTGTGGATAGAACACAGAACATTGAACAGTACAGCACAGAACAGGCTCTTCGGCCCTCGATGTTGTGCCGAGCCATGATCACCCTACTCAAACCCACGTATCCACACTATACCCGTAACCCAACAACCCACCCCCCTTAACCTTACATTTTTTAGGACACTACGGGCAATTTAGCATGGCCAATCCACCTAACCCGCACGTCTTTGGACTGTGGGAGGAAACCGGAGCACCCGGAGGAAACCCACGCACACACGGGGAGGATGTGCAGACTCCACACAGCCAGTGACCCAGCCGGGAATCGAACCTGGGACCCTGGAGCTGTGAAGCATTTATGCTAACCACCATGCTACCGTGCTGCCCTGAATACTTATATGTCTGATCTCCTGCCACCTTGGCAGCAGCACTTGCATTAACCTTCATATTTAATGGTCGGCCATTAACAATAAGAACTTTTTCGATACGGGGTGTCTTATTTAAATTCACCATGTTAAGCTTATAAACTTTGGATTTCTCTTCCGGATTTTCAACAAGTTTATTCACTGAAGTTGGCGATGATATTTTTGGGAACTGGTTGCAGTCTGGCTGACTCTGCATCTGGCTTGTATATGGCCTTTTCTAATTGCATCTGTCTTAGGATGGCCTCTCCCACAACAATAACAAGCCTCTAGACCCTGTGACTGATGGTCACTTTTCCTTTTCTCAGGCTCCATTACACCCTCACCACGGGTACTTTGAGCTGCTGGCGTTTCCCGCCATATTTGATTTACCTCACTTTGCACACCTTTCAGCTCAAAAGCACTTTGTTCAGCGCTTTCAGTTGTTTGAGCCAATTCAACTGCCTTAGCTCAGGATATTCTGGTTTCTGCCAGCAACTTCCTCTGAATGTTCAACTTAATGATAGTGTAGACCAAGCAGTTATGTAACGTATCACTGAGAGATGGACCAAATTTGCAGTGGTGAGCCGTTTGCCAAAGCCTGGTTACTAAAGCAGATGCTGTTTCTCCAGGGCCCCTAATGGCTGAATGGAATTTGTAGCACTGTATTATAATGAGAGGTTGGGGATTGATGTGGTCTTTCACTAGTTGCACTAGTTGTTCAAGGGATTTGGTATCTGGAGCCTTCGGAGATGATAAGTTCCTCATGAGGTTATATGTTTGTGGGCCACAAACTGTCAGTAATACAACTTTTGCTTGTCTTCTACCATGTTTATTTTGGCAGCAAAAATGTATGAATAAAATGAAAATGAAATGAAATGAAAATCGCTTATTGTCACGAGTAGGCTTCAATGAAGTTACTGTGAAAAGCCGCTAGTCGCCACATTCAGGCGCCTGTCCGGGGAGACTGGTACGGGAATTGAACCGTGCTGCTGGCCTGCTTGGTCTGCTTTAAAAGCCAGCGATTTAGCCTGGTGAGCTAAACCAGCCCCTGTAGGTATCAAAGCCTTTCGACATATTGGCCCCAATTTGCAACCTCTGGATGAAATCGATAGATTTTCCCGAATAGTGGCATAACTATTCGAATGTTATTGATTCTTTATTTTTTGGAAGGTCTCCGAGGGGGGTCACACCACCCTCCCCCGCCCCCCCACTTTCCGAATGTTGACGACTTGTTCCTTTCAGCTGATACAATTTATTTTCATTGCCAATGCAGTAGGGCAAGATCATACAATTTAGAGTTAAATGTAAGAGGATAAGTTCACAAATGATGCGATACTTGGTGGGGTGGGAAACAGTGAGGAGGATAAACTTAGATTACAGAAGAATATAGACGTCCTGGTCAGATGGGCTGATCAGTGGGAAATGGAATTCATTCTGGTTAAGTGCACGGTGACAATGTTGCTGTCAGTTTGAAGATAGTGGACAGAGAGATGATACCACTGTGAATGCAATGAATTATGGTAAAGGTCTAAAAGGTGACTGTGTCACCAAAAGGAGACAAGAAAGTCTCATTTTCAACAACAGGATAAATCTCCAGAACAAAATATAGATGAATTTCAGAGACAGGGCTCTGAAGCTGTCGAATTTCTGAAGATTGGTCTTGGCTTCTGCGCTGAAGGACGGCTTTGGTGGGAAGGAAATTTTCTGATGAGATTGAAGGGTGGACGTCGACCTACTTACACCAAAGCTAGTCGCCTCTCCCGATGCTCTGGCAGGGTTATCCTCAATGGAATCAAGTGTTGTGTGCTCCATGGACAACTCTTCCTGGCCAGCCAGCGATATACAGGGCATCTCATTGGTGGGTTCAGTGGGACAAAGATCTGAAATCTGCTCTTCCACAACACAGCTCACTCCTCAAACATAAATAACAGTGTCTTCTTGTGCTTCAGTAGTAGGTTCAAACAGCACATTGATCTCTCAGTGCTACTGATTTAGTGCTACAATGCCTTCTCTCTCATAACCTTTTCAGAAAGGTAACCCAGGTCTAAAGCTCTTCTTGTGGATGGTCACCGTCTGCCACAGAGTCTCCTGTGTCCTCATTGTCTGGCCTGGCTTCAAAAAGAGAGATCCACAATCCCAAAATTTTCCAGGGTTTGGTTGAATAGTGATTTCCAGATGGAGAGTCAACCACGACTCAATGAATAAACCTTACTGGCTGTGAGAGGATGACAATCCACTGGTTCTACAGGTGACTTTTGGATTCCTCCATGAAAGACGTCCAGTTGCTCTGCAGTAAGTCACCATCTGCTTTTTCAAGAATGCCCAATTAGATACTGTCCCAAATGGTCGGATGTTATTAAAATAAATGTATTGTTTTCTTGCGCAAGTAAAATCAAACCACCAGTTGCTTGGTAAACCATGTTTTGGCAGCAACTAAGAGAAAGGAAGGAACAGGAAAGCACAGGGAACACGGTGTTCTTTGTAACTGATTCGATTTAGTAGTCAGAGGGCTGTGAGCGAGAAAGCAGTCGTCAGCCACAGATGAAGTGTCGAAGAAGGAACAGCAGGAGAGAGCGAGAGACAGCCATCCGCAGGAAACAGCTCAGCTAGACATGAAGTGCTGAAGGCAGAAGCCAATTCGTGCAAAAGATTGTTTCCTTCACTAAACCGAAGACCATTCCCAAGTCGTGGTCACTTGAGATGTACGGTGTGGTAGTCATGATATGGTTGTCGTTTGGGAAATGGAGCACACAATACTTGATTCCATAGAGGGTCACACTGCCTGAGCATTGGGAGAGCCAACTAGCTTGGGTGAAAGTATGTCGACATCCACCCTTCAATCACATCAGAAAATCTCCTTGAGGGGCGCCACTCCACATCAAGCGTGGCTGACCAGGAGTCTCTACCGCTCTTACCAACAGCCATTGATATGGTTAGAAGGATTTTCAGATGGACACTCTCAACCTGTTTGACCGCTTTCTGAAGGCACCTTGCTTGGCCATCAAGTCCTGGGGTGGGACTCAAACCTGGAGCGTCGGTCTCAGAGGCAGGGACGCTACCCACTGCACCACTAGAGGAGGTATAGTATAATGGGTTAATAGTTATGGTAATGAGTTAGTGATGCATCTTATGGTGCAACAATGCCAGCAGCATGGTAGATACACTGTGAAGCAGAAAGAATACTCCAGAATCAAGACACATACACCTATTTTGTAGCCTTTCCTGTACTTACTGTTAATAAAGTAGTTTTGAAGTAATCAGCATGAGTCAGACTAGAGCTACTCATGTGTAGATGGAAATCCCCTGTGTAGATCAAGGAGATTCTCCAGCCTTGACCCATAACAAGAGAGATTGAGCAGCTGAAGCCTATACTCGCTGGAGTTTAGAAGAATGAGAGGAGATCAAGTTGAGGTATATAAGATGCTAATGGAGGTTGACAGTGTAGACATGAAGTGGATGTTTCCACTTGTTGGGCATTCGCCGGAACCTTTACAGAATCAAGGAATTGTTTTGACTATCATAACCAATGCCTCCACTATCTCTGCTGCCACTTTTTTTAAGACTCGAGGATGTAGGCCATCAGGCCCTGACAACCTGTCTGCCTTTAATTCCAATAGCTTGATCACTACTTTTTCCCTAGTGATGGTTACTATTTTACATCCCTCCTTTTCACCAACCTCTGCGTTCCCTGTTACTATTGGGATGGTTCTAGTGTCCTCCACCGTGAAAACCGAGGCAAAATATTGATTCTGTGCCCTTATCACTTCTGCTTTCCCCATTAACTACCCAGTCTTATCCTCAAGGGACCCACATTGACTTTAGCTGCTCTCTTCCTTTTTATATACTTATAGAATCTGTACATTTTATATTTTGCGTTAGATTTCTTTCAGAATTCACCTTTGCCCTTTTTATTACTTTTTCAATAACCCTCTGTTGGTCTTTAAAAGTTTCGAAATTGGGACGGCATGGTAAAATAGTGGTTAGCACTGCTGCCTCAAAGCACCAGGGATGCGGGTTCAATACCAGCCTTGGGTGACTGCCTGTGTGGAGTTTGCACTTTCTCCCCATGTCTGTGTGTGTTTCCACTGGCTGCTTCGGTTTCCTCCCACTGTCCAACAATGTACAGGTTAGGTGGATTCGTCATACTAAATTGTCCCTTAGTGCCCAAAAGGTTAACTAGCTTTACTGGGTTATGGAATAGGACATGTGCCTAGATAGACTGCTCTTTCAGAGGGTCGGTTCAGACTTGATGGGCCGAATGGCCTCGTTTTGCACTGTAGAGATACTATGATTCTAATTCTCCAGCCTGCCACCGAACTTTGCAAATGGCATGTCCTAGTCTTTGTCTTTATGTTATCTTAAAACTCCGTACTTATCCACAGATACATTGTCCCCTTTTACAATCTTTCTTCCTTGCTACGATATATTTTAGACGTGAGGAATTGAATATCTCTTTAAATATCTGCCACTGTTCATCAGCGATCCTAGCTTTTAGCCCTTTTTGCAAGTCCACTAGGGCCAAATCTCACCTCATGTGCTTGTAATTACCTTGGTTTAACACCAGAACACTAGTGTAAATATGAGTTATTGCTTTTGAGCTGGAAGCTCGGCTTTGGGATGACACAGATGTCAAAACTACTGTCAGTTTGAGTATAAAACTGGGCAAATGCTTCAGTACAGAGCGTGGTTCCACAGCGTAGCAATGCCTTCCTGCAGTTCTCCTCCAGGTTGTCTGGAGACTGTTGTATTTCCGAGGGATGGCAGCAAGATACCCTCGTGCATGTCCAAGGCTGACTGGACAGAGATCGTAGTTGAGGCTAGCAGCTATAGAGTCCACAAGCGAAACTCGGCTCAAAAGCCTGTAAGGTTGAATGGCACATTATTACGTCAACAAACTGGCTCTGATGAATGTAGCAAGCCATGTATATGTGTGAGTGAAGTGGTTTGCCTGGTGGGAGATTAGATTCAGGGATCAGCACCAGATGGACTGAGTGTGTGGGAGCCTGTTCATGCTGAAAATATCGGCTGGAATTTTCCGGGCGATCCCATTGCCATTTGTCCAGTCCCGATGACGGCAAATACCCACAGCAGATCCTGCAAATATTAAAGATACAAAGAACAGGAAAGGAGATGTCGAAGTTGGGATTGATTGTTCTGTTTCTCGTCAGCAGCTATTACCAAACTGAGAAATCAGCAGCAAGAAATTTTACAACAGTTGAAACAGCGGGAGGTATGATGAAAGATGACGAAGAAGACCATTTGGATGTGTCATCGGTAAGAACTGACAAGTTCTGTGACTGATCGAAAGATGTGGAGCAGGCAGTTCAATGTGGGGAGGTGTGAGGTGATTCATTTTGGTAGGAAGAACATGGACAGACAATATAAAATAAGGGGTACAATTCTTGAGGGGGTGCTGGAGCAGAGGAACCTGGGTGTATCTGATCTTGGAGAACCTCACTGTTAGTAATTCAACTGGAGCATATTTTACTCCCCAACTTACCAGTGACACTTAGAGTTGGGTTTCACCTCATGAACCTCTTTGTTCAAGCTATAGTAGGGGAGCTACACTACCACAAAATGGCTTGCCAGCTGCCCGAACACACAAAATGCATAGCAATTATACTTTAGTGTGTTATCTCAAATAATTAACATACATCAATCAAAATAATACATTTGTTCTGAAATGATTAATGTTCATTCACAACTAATAATTAGGATTACATAATGCAATACATGAGTATAATTACCAAACGCAATCATGATACGTACATAGCACTAGAAGCATATACAAACCTATACAAGCATATAGGTAGCTCCACTTATCTACAAGCCTTATAGACAGGTATTAGATTAAATCTATGCATTAACCTGGTTCCCATACTCCCATCTCATTGTCCTGTGTTCTGTAAGTACCACATGAGCAGTGACTGCATGATCAATTATATCTCTGTGTGCAAGCATCCTTGCTGAATCTGAAAATCCTTGGACACTTCTGTTGCTTTCGCATCAAGTTTCTACTGTCTATAATTCACTGACCATAGTAAGCAGCAATCTGCTGTGAACACTTCGGATTTATTCAAAGCTGTATAGTTTTATATGTGAACCTGTAATAATCCACAGGAGGCAGGAGTCCCATCACCACACCAATATTTATTTCCAATAAGTAGATACAAGAGCGGCTCCAAACAGTGCTGCTGGCATTCCAGTCAACATAAGACTGGGGCACAAAGCCTACACAGGTGCTTATTTGGGCCCCCTCAATGAGCTATCATTGAGGGAGCTCATACTCCAATTGGCCAACCAATAGTGCTAATTGGAGGCCATTACAGAACCTATATATATATATATATATCTTGATTTATGAATGTTTTTAGTCCCCCCTAACCCTTCAGTCCCCCCTTAACAGGCCATTTTTATGTTGAGGTTACCTCTTAAATACTTCAGATGGCCAGTCCTTCTGAACAGCAGGCACTACAAACAATAATTCAATTCCATACACCATTCACAACTTTGTCAGTGAAAGCTGCTGCTTGTTAATTAATCCCAACCCTCATCCCACAGTGTGATGAATGATGTCATGGCCGAAATGAGGCAAGACAAATTCTTAATTGGCTTAAGGTGAGAATGATCAATCCGTGATTGGTTTAATTGCTTTCTCGAGGCTGATGGTCAACTCTTGATATAATTTCAATTATTTGTGGGACCATCCCACTTGTTAATGTTTGTTTCTGTTACCTCGTACGAAGGAAAAATAATCCCCCTTACTCATTTGTTCAGAATGAGGAAATATGCTGTCTATGTTTGGACAGGTTATTTGAAGATCACTATTCCTTCCCTCTGTGCTTACTTGGAATGAGTTCCCGTACCAGCTGAGGATTCTGAGTTCTCCCTCTGTGTACCCGAACAGGCACCAGAATGTGGCAGCCAGGGGCTTTTCAAGTAACTTCACTGCAGTATTACTGTAAGTCTACTTGTGACAATAAAACAATTATTATTATTACGAATTAACAACAACAATCAATAATAATTAATAATAATTACGGATGCACTATAGTACAGATGCACCGTAGAAAGCATCCTATCTGGCTGCATCTGGTATGGCAACTGCTCGGCCCAGGACCGTAAGGAACTTCAGAGAGTCGTGAATACCGCCCAGTCCATCACACAAACCTGCCTCCCATCCATGGACTCCATCTACATCTCCCCTTGTCTGGGGAAAGCGGGCAGCATAATCAAGGATCCCTCCCACCTGGCTTACTCACTTTTCCAACTTCTTCCAGCGGGCAGGTGATACAGAAGTCTGAGAACACGCACGAACAGACTCAAAAACAGCTTCTTCCCCACTGTCATCAGACTCCTAAATGACCCTCTTATTGACTGACCTCATTAACACTACACCCTGTATGCTTCATCCGATGCCAATACTTATGTAGTTACATTGTATATCTTGTGTTGCCCTATTATGTATTTTCTTGAATTTTGTTTAATTCCCTTTTCTTCCATGTACTGAATGATCTGTTGAGCTGCTTGCAGAAAAATACTTTTCACTGTACCTCGGTACACTTGACAATAAACAAATCCAATCCAATCCAATCCAATCGCTTATTGTTGCAAGTAAGCTTCAAAGGAGTTACCGTGAAAAGCCCTGAGTCGCCACATTCGGGCGCCTGTTCGGGGAGGCTGGTACAGGAATTGAACCCGCGCTGCTGGCCTTGTTCTGCATCACAAGCCAGCTGTTTAGCCTACTATGCTAAACCAGCCCCCTATATCAATATTCAAAAGTGATTTGTCGGCTAAATATAATACAGTACATTCAGTAATTCGAAGAACTGAAGAATTACAAGAATTAATTACAGAACTTAATTCTAAACTTACAAAATCGAAGACTTTCCTTAAATATCGCAAGTTAAACTACACTAATTCAATCCACAATGCTGACTGTTTTAATACTTTTTTACCTTAGCACAATGGACTTCATTGTGAGGGAGGTAGATAGTTTGCACCAGTGGTGATTATTCAAACTTGATGTCTCAGATCACTGTCATCAAGCGATATGTTTTTGTTTTTCTTTGTTAATTGTGTGTAGGATGCTAAGACCGAACGATGGGATGAGCTTGTGTCCCAGAATTCAGTATCGAATCGTATTGAGTTGACACAGAAACTGTTCCCACTGGTTAGGGAGGCCAGGGCTCAGTGGGACAGAGTCTGAAATTTAGAGCCAGAACTTTCAGGAGTGAAATTTGGAAAATCTTCTACATCAAAGGGTAGTAGAAGTTTGTAACACCTTTCCACAAACAATTGATGATAGATCAATTGTTAATTTAAAATCTATTTTTAGAAATATGTTATCAAACATTTTGAGGGTTAAGAGACAATGGAAGGAATGCAAAGTTAGGCTTCAGATCAGCCATGATCTCACTGAATGACAGAGCAGGTTTGAGGGGCTGAATGGTCTACTCCTGTTCCTATGTTCCCATGTTGCTGTAGTGCTTTGTCATTGTAACTGTTTAAAGTGAGACAATTGTCATTTAAAGAGCAGATTTGTTCCAGACATATATTGGTGAGAAGATTTAATGACTTGTTTATTGATTATAGATTCACAATGGAACATCAACATGACAGAGTCTTCAGGATTTCACATTCTGCAATGGAACGGTTACTGTAAGAAGTGGGGAAATGAAATGTTTCAATTCATGCAACTTCCCAATATTCTTAACGTTCATTAATTTAGTTCGTTATAACCTCTAACCACAATTTCCAAACATTCTCCATTTCTAATACCAGTTCTCTATGTAGCCATCTAAGATGGACACTGGGCTACAAAATGGAGAACTGCTAAGACTGCAGGGAAAAACAGTCATAGTGAGGACACAGAGCTTGCAAAAGACTGTTTTGCATTTTGCACGTACAGAAACCAGTTTCCAAAGAGTTGCAGAGTTTCAGCCAAAGGTGCAAATGGGAAACAGATCTGCATATTAATGAGGTGATCCCGGCTCAGGCTCAGGTACAATAGAAACATTTAAGTATCAATGGATACTTTTCCATAGACGCCCAGACAGAATGGCGCCAAAGCAACCAAAACAAAGAGCCGCAGGGACCGCCCCAAACATCGAGAAACGACCCCAGGATAGGGGAATTCGAATGATATCGATTGGGAAAGACCCAATCTTTCCTCAAAATCCAGTTTCACCCCAACCTCCAGCCCCGTACAGAAGAGAACATATAAGGCCCAGACCTGTTACATCGCATCCTGACTCCAGTTTTATCACCGGCCGTTGAGAATCAGCCATCGAACTGTAAGTGCCAACACAACAATCGCTACGTGATCCAGACCTTGCTAGCCCTTGACAACTTTGCCAATCAGAAAGTTACAGACCAAGAACGGGACGAAGGCCTTGCTCCCTGACCTTGCCTGTTCCTGTCTAGATAAGTATTTAGTTGTTTAGTATTAGAAGTAAGTTAGTCTCTTTAGCGTATGCATGTATATTTATTATATTTGTTATAATAAACACCAATCGTTTGGACTTACTAATCGGTGTATGGATTTATTACTTTGAACCTGACCTTGATATACTTGTGACGGTGTCTCAATACGGCACCTGGCGACTCTGAGCGTAATTACACATACAGAGCCATAGTAGTGTTAAGCACACGGCCTTTAAACGGAGGCGTGTTAATCACACTCCAGTAAAACGAGCAACATTTAGTGGTGACATCCTGACGGGACGCGGTTACAAGTGGCACCCCCACTCCGTGAGAACCCAGAAATTTGCATTAGAAATCTGATTGGAGAAAAAGGAAAAATCACAAGTAATCAAGGTGTTCAAACCAATAAAGATAATTCGGAAGTGTGTTTTGTGCATGCGTACTAACAGGGTTGTAAGGTTAACCTGAGAGCTTTTTTTTGTTGCGACAAACTGTCGGGAGTTTTGTGAGCGGAACATAGCGAAAGCCTTACCCGTCTTGTAAAACATTACCTCAACACCCCCTGTCCTAAATTAAGAGAGAAAGAGAAAATGGCCATGCAGGCAATCGAACGCCTCATGAACCCAGAACGGTTTGTGGTCGCAGCGACCAGCAGTAGCCGAGTAGGTCAGTGTCCCGTGTGGGAGCTGGAACTCCGCAAGTATCTGAAAGGAAAGGGATGGCCCCTTTGGAACGAGTTCTGTATGAATGAGGAGACAGGTCCCGGAAGTATAGGACATACTTGGTGGGAGAACCTCTCTGAAATTCATAAGAAAAATCTTAGTAAATCACGCAAGCCGATGGCAATCGTGTCCTGTTTGGCACAGTTGCGAGGCACTGAGGAGGTCGTTCAGACGCTCCGAGCAGAGTTAGAAGAGAGAAATAGGATGAGCAAAGTTGATGTCAGGGACATAGAAAAGGAAAACCTGGAACTAAGAGGGAAGCTGGCAGAGAAGGGTAGAGAGGTGGATGATGCCAAGAGGGCACATCAGTCATGTCTAGCCCATCTGAGCAGTTCCCAGACCAAGTATGAAAAAGCCTATCAAGACGTGCAACGTGCCGTCCTGATAAGAGAGGAATCGGAAAAGCAGGTAGAGACATTGCAAAGGCAATGCTCTGACCTTAAGGCAGCGTTAAGAGCACTCCATGCTGCCACTACTGAGCAAAGACAAAGCACAGTGGATCATGCCAAGTGTAGGAAGCAGATTACGGAGCTGCAATCTCTGCTTTCCGTACAGAATGGGTTCCAAAGTACTTTTGGAACACAGCTAGATGAGGAGAATGCCCCAGACTGGCAAGAATTAAGTGAGACAGCGCAGCGCTATGTTCAAGGAACATGTGCGCCAGCAGCGCAGCAGAAAAGGAAAGCACCCCAACCCCCCACAGATCAAATAGTTACCGCACCTATGAATCCAGTCACCACCCAAAGGAAAGCAACCACAGAAGGCGCACCCGATATCACCTACACCACCCCCTTAACTGTAACCCAACTCAGGGACGCGTGTGAGAAGATCACTCCGTTTCTCCCCACCGCAGACCCCAACCAATTTTTCGCGAATGTGAAATAACTGGCGACCATGTACGGCCTGGACGAGAGAGAGCAGGTTAAGCTCACGGTTCTGAGCTTAGACCCGTCTGCAGTAGCAGCCCTCCCCGACCCGCAGAACGTTGGCGGAGGCACCCTGGAAGAAATGAACACCGCCATTTTAGATGCAATAGGATACAATAGAGGAGACCCAGTCGAAGGACTAAATAAGTGCTGACAAAAGAGGACAGAGCATCCCACAGCATTTGCAGGAAGGCTGTGGATCCATTTCACCGCAGTTTTCGGCGAGTTAGATAGAGCGCATTTGAACCGTGACAATATGGTCAAATGGACGCGCACCATAATCTCCCATGCCACAGATGCAGGACAGAGTGCTTGCAATAACTATGACCCCTCAGAAGAGGCCCATAACGAGAAATGGGTTCTGAAAAGATTGTCCCGCGCTTGGGAACAATCGGTTCAGGGCAAAAGTAAAATAAAGACCCCAGAGGAAGATCAGGCTGCAGCGGACATTCAAGCAGTAAAAGCGCACCAAAGCCCCGCATGGGTAAATGAAGGGAAGACCAGCCCTCCACAGAAGTCGCTCGAATGCTACAACTGTGGCCAATTAGGACATTTTGCAAAGGAATGCAATGCACCCCAAAGATCACAGAGAGGCCAGCAGACAGGCACTCTGAACAGAAATAGAGCGAAGCCTATCCACAGTATAGGAATACAGTCAGGACAGACCAATGTGGACGGAACGGACTGACGGTGTTCGGGCTCCCCCACTTGGGTCTGTGACACTCTTTGGGATCAATCCGGAAGACCGGTAGTCATAGCAAAGGTTAGAGGGAAGCCCATAGAGTTACTTTACGACACAGGAGGGTCCCGCACTACAATTAATTCCACCACCACGGCACAGGCAGACACGTGGCCGACCACATCCACCATTACACTTAGCGGTTTTACAGGACACTCACAGCAGGGACACATTACAGCCCCCGTAGCAATCCAGCTAGGGAACATCTCTATCAAACACCCCGTCGTTTTAGTAAATCTTCCCCGTACAGCAGAACACATATTGGGAATAGACTTCATGAATGCCCATAGCCTGTCGTTCGACCCAGTAAACCAGTGTGTCTGGCGAATGGCAAGGTCAGACAGAGCACCCGCTACTCTCACAGTAGGAGAGTATGCTAATCGGATTAGCGCAGTAGGCGACTATTCTTTCGACCTGATTACACTAAGCACGGACAAACAAGTGAGAGCAGTTTTAAATAAACACAGGACAGCATTTGCCAGTCACCGGCACGACTGCGGCAGAATGACTGGACAAGTTCAAGTTACCGGACCTGACCCCCGACCACAGAAACAGTACAGATTTCCCCGAGAAGCAGAGGGAGAAATAGGGAAAGCAATAGATAGCTTATTGGAGAAAGGGGTACTTAGAACAGTAGCCTCGACCAATAATGCTCCTATTTGGCCAGTGAGAAAGCCCGACGGATCATGGCATCTGACCATCGATTATCGGGAGCTCAACAAAGTAACCCCAGCAGTAGCCCACACGGTAGCAACAAGTCCCGAGACCATGCTCAAACAGGGACTCCACTCCACTTATTTCACGGTATTGGACATTAGCAATGGCTTCTGGTCAATCCCATTGGCAAAGACGTGCCAGTACAAATTTGCCTTCACATTCAAAGGACAGCAGTAGACGTGGACATGCCTCCCACAAGGATTCCACAATTCCCCCTCCATTTTCCACCGACAGCTGGCGAATGGTTTAGTAAAATCTTCCCGCCCCGAATGTCTGGTACAGTATGTGGACGACCTATTACTGCAGACAGACACAAAGGCAGAGCACATTACGCTTCTGGCCGAGCTCCTGGAACTTTTAACCTCGATCGGATGTAAAGTTAACCCCAGAAAGGCCCAGATATTGGAAAATAAAGTGATGTATTTGGGTACAGTCATCACGCACGGTAAACGCGAGATTGAATTCAAAAGGATTGATTCGATTGTCAAATTGCCCCTTCCCCAGAATGTTTCAGCCGTCCGGTCGTTTTTAGGACTGGTTGGGTACTGTCGGAACCATATTGATGGATTCGCGACAAAGGCAGCCCCGTCTCTCAGACCTCCTTAAGAAAGGAGCCCCATGGGAATGGCTTCCGCAGCATACAGAGGCTGTGGAAGATTTAAAGAAAGCCCTTAGCGCAGCACCCGCGCTACAAGTCCCAGACCAACTCTCCCCCTATGCAATAGAGGTAGCGAGCACTGATCTAACCCTCTCGGCCGTACTACTCCAGGAACGGCACGAGCAGCTACGACCCGTGGCTTATGCCTCAAGACTTTTAGACCCAGTAGAACAAGGATTCTCAGCCTGCGAGAGGCACCACCTAGCAGTTTTCTGGGCAGTTCAATACTTTTCCTACATTACCGGACTCAACCCCATCACCATTTTGACCGAGCACACCCCCACACAGTTACTCCTAGACGGTCGACTGAAGGACGGTTCAGTTAGCCAGATTAGGGCAGCTAGGTGGACATTACTTTTACAAGGACGGGACATTACGGTTAAACGGACCCTGGACACACACATTTTTAGCCGACAACCTCCAATATCCAGGACAGCCCCATGAATGCGAAATTGTAGCACCCCTACACAACACAGGACCCTTTATAGCGAAGACACCCCCCAGGAAGATAGGGAACCCAAGACAAAGCCCCCAACACACAGACACGTGTGGCGGGCTGAAAATATACGTGGACGGTTCATCCACAGTTTTAGATGGTGAGCGTATCACTGGATGCGGCATCTATGTCGAGGACGCGCAGGGTCGCGCTTTAGAGGAGATTGCATTAAAATTGCCAGGTCACTTAGGCGCGCAGGCAGCAGAGCTCGCGGCCATAGCTGAATAGTGGACCACCCCGATTCTTTCCCCAGCCCGGCAGACATATATTCGGACAGTCTATATGTCTGCAACAGTTTAACGGATTTTCTACCCCTGTGGAGGACACAAGGTTTTGTCTCCGCAGACGGGAAACCCCTTCCATCAGCCCCTTTACTCCGCCACATCCTAGACAAAGCGAAGGATAGGACCTTTGGAATTATCAAAGTTAGAAGCCACCATAGGTCATCCCCCCCTGGAAATGTAAAAGCCGATGCACTGGCTAAAGCAGGTTCCAGGCGAGGACACTTTTGGACACCCCCAGCTAACGCACCAACCAGCGCCCCTGTGAGTGCAGTTCAAGTCTCACAGACGGACATTAAAGATTTAGCCGAGGCACAGAAGCAGGATGGAGATCTCAGGGTGATTTTTAAAGGGACTTTTGTGCCACAGTACGATAAATTCCGACACGCTTTTACCACACATGAGGGTGCGATCATCAAGGACCAGCTTTATGTGGTCCTGCAACAGGATAGAAATCAAATGATTGCCTTGTTCCATGACGGTCATGGACACCAAGGGATCGACCCGACCACGAGGCACCTCAGGCAACTCTGTTGGTGGCCTAATTTAAGGACCGATGTTACCCATTACATCGAGAATTGCCTTATTTGCGCCCAGAATAACCCGGAGAGGTATTCCAAAAAGGCACAGCTTCGGCATACTCGACCAGTTAATGGCCCCTGGACAAACCTCCAGATCGACTTTATAGGCCCATTGCCCCCTTGTAGGAATGGCTATAAATACGCACTGGTTGTGATTGATACCTTTACCAAATGGGTAGAGGCATTCCCCTCAAGAACCAATACAGCTAAGACAGCTGCGAAGATCCTGACCCACCACATCTTCACAAGATGGGGTTTACCCAGAAGAATAGATTCAGACCAGGGATCTCACTTCACAGGACGTGTCATGAAGAACGTCCTGACCATATTCGGCATTAAACAAAATTTTCACATTGCGTATCACCCACAGTCAAGCGGGATTGTAGAGCGCATGAATCGGACCCTAAAATCGACCCTTAGAAAAATGGTTCAGGAAAACAATTCAACATGGGATTCAGTGCTCCCATTCGAACTAATGTTCATCCACAACACGGTTTCATCATCCACAGGATTCACCCCACACACACTCATGACCGGACGCCCTATGAAAGGTACAGAATTCCTTTTAGGACTGGACATGACTAGCCCCGAAGTGACGGCCCTCACGCATGAGAAAGCTGTTAAAGACCTAGTTGAGACTGTGAGGTCTGCACAGATCGCAGCCGCAGTTCAACTGAGAAAACGACGAAAACAAAGTACAGCTTGCTTTAATAAGAACGTACACCCCACAGAATTTCAGGTTGGGCAACAGGTAATGCTATCTGTGTATAACCCCAGCAGATTTTTGGCACCAAAATATTCCGGCCCGTACTCAATTTCGGACAAAATTAGCCCCTCAGTTTACAGGATAAAATACCCCAATGGAAAGACTGCGTGGTTTCATATTAACCAACTGAAGGCATATGGAACACAGTCTAACCACGCACACCATGTCCTGCTAGACGCAGCAGAACATCTCGCCCCGCCCACTAGAGACACGTTTCCACCATCCCCCTCACAGACCAGTTCATCATCGGACTCGCCCACGACTCCGCCCACTGACTACAACAGACCACGCCCCGGAACGCCCACAAGCTGCCACAGCAGAGACAGCGAAACTGACACTGACTTTCAGGACAGCCACAGCACACAACCCTACAGCCCCCACTGTAGCGACTACGACCCCAACTCCAGTGACCCCATGGAGTTCACCTATGTTAAATACCCAGACCCACCACCCGACCCGACAACGCCCCTTCAAGTTTAGACCCCACACTTTGGCACAGGGACAATTCATACAGACTTGTCCGTAATGATGAAAGTGACCCCCGGTCACATAATTCCAAGATTGCATGCCTGATCCACACAAGGGTGTGGGATCCGGGAGAGCAGGACGACACGGTGTCTGACTCCCGATACGGCAATCCCTTTGTGACCCTGTTCACAGAGGCAGAGGAAAAGTAAGGTGTCCACATGATGTAAAATAGGAACCGCTTGAGGGAATCGATGTCCTTTCTGATGGAACCTGCACGTATGTTTTGTTTGTAAGTTTGCGTTCGTTTGTCTTTAATGTTAATGGTTCAGTTGGAGGCTGGCCATCTTCTTTTCAGCTGAAAAGATTGTGACCACCTCACATGATCGGCTAAAATATCTGGAGCCCAGCTCAACTTTTCACAAGGAGCATCTTGGCTCCTCCCTTGTTTTTAGGTGCCCCTCTATTCGGTGAATAGGGCTGCAACCCCACGGTTAACACATTCTTGCCCGTTCATTCCAGGCTACTCAGGCAGTGGAGAAACGGCACTGAGGACCCGCCCTGTCTGAGAACCCACTTTGGTCAGCGAAGCTCGGGTACGGCACAGCACACCTTACCCGGGGATTCCATTCAAATCTTACCCGTAGCGGCCCATACGCAACCCATTCGACCTTCTTGTTTCAAAATTTGCTTTCATTTTTCGTTAGGTAGCCCTTCGGCAGCCATCCCACATGCTATTTACATCCAGGAACATTCGGATGGTAAATTTCCAAAGCCTGCGAGACGGCTCGCAGGAGGAAAGTTGTTAGGTGTATTTCTGCTCCTAAATTCGCATTTGAAAAAAAAAAATGAGGGGAGTCACAGGGTGTGACTTGGCCAGTCATTTAAGGGTCAATTGGAATGAGAGGACAGATACACTAACAGTACGGATATTAAACTGTGTATTGACAGATACTGTGCTTGATCCCATAGCTTTCGAAAGTCGAAAGAGGGTTCACGGCAAGGATCGGCCATACAGAAGGAAGAGGACAAAGAGAACGAAGACAAGACCATGATGGAAGCCTACCTATTAGTTTTAAACGTTGTTGTATTTGTATATGTGGAAGCAAGTCACGTTTCCCCCACAACCCCCGCCATTAATGTTTCCCTCACACCAACTTCCCCGTGCTCAGCACTGATCAGCGAAGTTCAGGCCTGGTGCACAAAATTCATGACATGGTACTCAATGTCGTATGTGATTGAGTCACTGTTGGTGATTGCAATTCTCTGCATCATTGTACAGACCCTCAGGTTGAGGAAATGGAAAAGGCGAGCCTCCCGTTCCTGCCCCTCAACCATTTACGGAGTTCAATCCCCTATTTTCGGTTTTCCCCAATCCCCCCAACCCCTTGATGCCTAGGAAATGAATAAAGCGACATGTGAATAAAGGAGATACTAATGTATTATATGGTTCTGAACTCGACTGCCGAGTCAGAAAGTGACATGTAATGTGGTGTGAATGGATAAGGTTTTTAGACTGTAATAAAATGTTTCAAATGAGATAAGGATAGTAGTTGTGATAGGTAGAGGTTCCCGGTTATTGGTAATGAATGTCCCCTTTGACATAGCGCCAAGTAGAAATGTGAGATAACATTTTTCTTGCCATAGTTAAAGAAAGCGTAGACGCCCAGGAACTTGCTAAGGTCAGGGAACTCAAAGAGGGCACCCAAAGGCACTCGAAGAAACGTGCATAGGGGATCCTTCACAATTTCTTGTGAGGATCACAAGGAGGGAATGTAGCCATCTAAGATGGACACTGGGCTACAAAATGGAGAACTGCTAAGGCTGCAGGGAAAAACAGTCTTAGTGAGGACAAGCAGCTTGCAGAAGACTGTTTTGCATTCGGCACGTACAGAAACCAGTTTCTGGCCAGGTGCAGAGTTTCAGCCAAAGGTGCAAATGGGAAACAGATCTGCATAGTAATGAGGTGATCCAGATCCAGACCCCGCACAATAGAAACATTTAAGTATCAATGGATACTTTTCCTTAGACGCCCAGACAGAATGGCGCCAAAGCAACCAACACAAAGAGCCGTAGGGACCGCCCCACCCATCGAGGAACGACCCTCAGATTGGGGAGTTTGAAAGATATCGATTGGGAGAGACCCAATCGATACCTAGCAGGTGAAAGAACCGCCCCAAGGGGCACGGACTTCTAGGACCTATAAGAATAGATCCCGCACATGGTTCGGTCTGTTTTTAGCTCCGGCCCAGACCTGTTACATCGCATCCTGACTCCAGTTTCATCACCGGCCGTTGAGCATCAGCCATCGAACTGTAAGTGCCAACACAACGATCGCTACGTGATCCAGACCTTGCTAGATCTTGGCAACTTTGCGAATAAGAAAGTTGCAGACCAAGAACGGGACGAAGGCCTTGTTCCCTGACCTTGCCTGTTCCTGTCTAGATAAGTATTTAGTTGTTTAGTATTAGAATTAAGTTAGTCTCTTTAGCGTATGCATGTGTATTTATTATATTTGTCATAATAAACACCAATCGTTTGGACTTACTAATCGGTGTACGGATTTATTACTTTGAACCTGACCTTGATATACTTGTGACGGTGTCTCAATACGGCACCTGGTGACTCCGAGCATAATTACACATACAGAGCCATAGTAGTGTTAAGCACACGGCCTTTAAACGGAGGCGTGTTAATCACACTCCAGTAAAACGAGCAACACCCAGAAGGGCGCGAAACCCTTTGGGGTATAAAACAGAGTCCCCAAGGTCAGAGCGCTGTCTTAAGATCTCTTGAACTCTTCATCTTCACCTTGGCATTTAGCTCTCAGCGACAAGAGGCCTGCCAAGCACCAGTCAAGTAAGTCTAAGGTCAACGCCCGCTACGGGATAGGCGCTCCTAGCTACTATTCTATACCAGTTCGAAGCCAGCAGTATCAGAACCGGACAACGGCCATTGTTCCTCTGACTGAGTGGGTGCCCGAAGCTAAGTATAGGCTTTTAGTTGTAGTTTAGTGAGTAGAGTTTGTGCATGAGTAATAATTGACTGTGTTTGTAAATAAATGTGTATTGATTTCAAACTTACTAACTGGTGTATCGAGTCATTGATCAGTATTTGCTTTTGAACCTTGTGGTGGTATCAGAAAGATACCTGGCGACTCTTGAGCAACTGTAATTAAAACAGAGCAAATTAAGGAAAGCATAATGAGCAGCAGTGTAATGCCCTGCCTGCAACAGTAGTGGACTCGCCAACATTAAGGGCATTTAAATGGTCATTGGATAAACATATGGATGTTAAGGGAATAGTGTAGATGGGCTTTAGAGTGGTTTCACAGGTCGGCGCAGTATCGAGGGCAGAAGGGCCTGTACTGCGCTGTAATGTTCTATGTTACCCCCCCCCCCCCCCCCCTTCCCTCCCCTCCCCCCAGGTGCCATTGCACCTGGTCCACGTTTGTGTGGAACAGTTCTAAACAGTGCCACAGCGAGGTCTCCTAGGCGAGATGTGAGAGTTGCCTATCCAGAAAGATCTGCTGGACCAAGGCCTTCATGATGGTCGCCTCGAGGCACTTGTATGTCGGAGTCACGGCATCAGACAGAACATCAGAAAGTGGTCGGCACAGTGGCACAATGGTTAGCACCGCTGCCTCACAGCAACAGGGACCTCGGTTTGATTCTGATCTCAGGTGAATTTACATATGTGGAATTTACATGTTCTCTCCCACTGTCTGCGTGGGTTTCCTCCGGGTGCTCCGGTTTCTACCCACAGTCCAAAGATGAGCAGGTGAGGTGGATTAGCCATGCTAAAAAGCTCCTTAGAGTTCAAAGGTTAGGTGGGGTTATGGGTGGGGGGATTGAGCCTGGGTGCGTTGCTCTTTCAGAGCGTTGATGCAGACTCAATGGGCCGAATGGCCTCCTTCTACACTTTATGAAATGAAAAATGAAAATCACTTATCGTCACAAGTAGGCTTCAAATGAAATTACTGTGAAAAGCCCCTCGTCGCCACATTCCGGCCCCTGTTCAGGGAGGCTGGTATGGGAATTGAACCGTGCTGCTGGCCTGCCTTGGTCTGCTTTAAAAGGCAGCCAATTAGCCCAGTGTGCTAAACTAGCCTTAGGCACTTTGTCTTTTTTTAGAGTGTTTTTATTCGGTTTTCACATTTTGTATTTCACAATTCTTATGTTATATGTTACACTTTACATAAGAGCATCGACCAGAGAAAAAAAACATACAAAACAACATAACAAAAAAAATGGGCAAGAAATAAAAGGCGGTAGGAAGACAGGTGGATGTCAGTGCAGATATTTACATACAATTGCTTTCCCTCCTGTTGTGGCCGTGTCCCTCCTTTGTTGCCATTCCCAGTTTGGCCCAGGCGCATATTTACAGATGTCGAGCTACAGTTTTGATCCCTTGTTCTTCTCAATTTCATCATATCCTCCCCCCCACACCGCCCCCCCCCGCCCCCAAACTCCCTCTCTTTCCTTTCCATCTTTATCCTGTGACCCGCTTGTGCCTCTCTCCCCCCCCCCCAACCCACCGCCAGCCTCAGCCCCCGACCCCTCTTGTTCTATTGGGTGTTAACTACGAACGGATCCTGGAACAAGTGTGTGAATGGCTTCCACGTCCTGTGAAAGCTCTCTTCCAACCATCGGGTGGCAAATATTATTAATTCCGTCAGATCGGACAGCCAGTCCACAGCCTTGAATGGTGCTGCCGATCGGCAGCCGAGCAGATTCCCCGATAGGATTTCAGCAAGACAAAGGCTAGGACATCGGTCCCCTCTCTATGAAGAGTTCTGGCTGGTTTGAGACCCTGAAGACTGCCATTTTTGGGAAATGGCTCCACCCTCCCACAACCCTGCAAATGGCCTGAAAAAAGTCCGTCCAGTACCTGAGAAGTTTGGGAGTTACTGCAGCTATATTAGCAGAGAGTCAAACTCATTTAAGAACTGTGTTAATAGTTCAATAAACACGTTGAACTCATTTCATAGTCTGGAGCTTCCTTTGTCAAAGCATACATCAAGGAAGCAGCTTATGCTACACAAAGTAGCATAACACAACATGATACCAGGAGTGCCTCTTAAATCTATTTAGTTCAACTCGGCAAGATCCGTGACAACCAGCAACCGAACTCAGGCACAATGATCGAGATTCCGGTTCCTCAGCAAGTCAGGTACCAGGGCAATCTCTGTGCCAACTAGCATGCATTCAAGCAAAGATTACAGCTTTACATGGAAGCATCCGACCTAAATGGCGTGCCCGATGCTAAGAAGATAGCTTTTCTACTTACCATTGTGGGTGAACATGCAACAGAGCTCTTCAACTCCTTTAAATACTCCAAAGGGCAGGACAGAATGCATTAAAGACAGTCCTGGACAAATTTGAAAGCTACTGCAAGGTAAACACAAAATAAATCGGTAAAACTGGCGCCAATACTCACCACGAGGCAGAAGTAGGGTTGCAACAGAAGCAAACAGCAATTCTGATTGACACCCATCTTGCGTGTATCGAGCCAGCCTAGTCTGCACATGTGGACTTCCGGTTGCGGCTATGCGGAGCGAAGCCGCACGTTCGGCAGCTCCCACTTTAATAGGACTTGTGGGCTCTTTTATGGGCCCCAAACGGCGCTGATTCAACGATTCCCGGTGGATAAAGGGGATAAAACCCCCCGGGATTTATGGTGCAGACTCGGAGTGGGGCGAGGAGAAAAACGGCAGCAGCTCCCCTGGAAAATCGGGGGAAGGTGGACAAAATGGCGGCCGGTGGAGCCCATGAGGAGTGGAGGCAGTGGGCGGAGGAGCAGCAGGCGGCCCTTCTGCGCTACTTTACTGAGCTGAAAGGGGAGTTGTTGGAATCCCTGAAGGTGATGACTAGTAAGCTGCTGGAGACCCAGACAACCCAGGGTGCACCGATACTTGAGTTGCAGCAGCAGGTCTCTGAGAGGGCACCCTCTGTTGTGCAGCCCTGGGTGAGTTGGGGGCAGATGCCTGTGTCCGCCTGGAGGCGGACGGCCCTGGTCGTTCGGCATCACGGGTTATTTAGATACGCTCGGCCGGGTGCTGGACGGTCCCAGTGGGCAGGGTGTGAAGGGACAGAGGATGGGGAGGTGTCCCAGTGGGCAGGATGTGAAGGGTCAGAGGATGGGGGTGGTGTCCCAGTGAGCAGAGTGTGAAGGGACAGAGGATGGGGGAGGGGGTGTGTTTGTCATCCAGTGTTGTCTCACTTGTTGCAGCTCCGCCAACCTCGCGTTGCGCGATCTCCCGGGTGGCAGACCCCCCAACAATGTCCAGTGCCCTCTGCTCAAACGTGGTGAGGGGGTGCAGGATGGGCGAACCCCCTCCAGTCTTGTTCCGCTCACGAGTGTTGTGAGCGGTCTTGTCCTGTTGGGGGAGGGGGCATAGGTAGATCATTACAATACGGCAGGTACCAGCAGTCCGTTCAGATACTGGCACAGTTTGGGGGTCAAGTTGTAATAAGACCATTGCATCTCTCCACGGGGGCCAGAGCGCTGGGTCTGTGACTACTTTGTGAACCACCCTCAACTCACTCTGCCCCAATCCCCCCTCCACACCCCGCGCCCGGGGGGGGGGGGGGGGGTGATTAAGTAAAGGGGGGAGGGATGGTTGTGACTCGGGGGCACTCACTTGGCACTTACCCTGGCAGCCCTGGTGAGGTCGTGCATCTTCCTCCGACATTGCTCTGTAGAGCGAGGGGTCTGCCCCACAGCACTGACGGCAGCAGCCACCTCACGCCAGGCCTGGCGCACCGCGCTGGCAGGCTGGTGATGCCCTCTACGCGGGCAGATGATGCCCCTCTCCTCTGCTCGATTGATTAGAGCAGCGTCTCCATGTCAGCCTCAACGAATCGCGGAGCTGCTCTCCTGAGCTCCGACATCCTGGCCTAGTTTCTGTGCTCGCCCGCGCCTTTTTACGGCGTCGGGCGGCGTCACGTGGGCGTGTTCGTATCGTCGCCGCGTTCCGGCATCATCGCGCACGTGATTGACGCGGCCCCGTTCCTAGCTCATTTCCCGGACGTGAATACGTCGGGAACTGGGCCGTGTCGGGCCGTCGTAAAAGTCGGCCGTTTTCACGGCCGATTCGCGATTTTCCACGGGTGTGGAGAATCGCGCCCAGGATGTCTATCTCCTTTAGCAGCCCTGTTCACGGTCATCTTGTAATGGCCGCAAATCCAAACTTTGCTGTCTGGCTTTAACACTGGGGCTATTGGTGCTGCCTATTTCGAAAACTGTACAGTGCTCATTATTCCTAGGTCTTCCAGACATTTCAGCTACACTTCAACTTTCTGATGCAGAGAACAGGGCATTGTTTGGGCTCTAAAAAAGTTAATGTTGTGTCAGGGTCTATGTAAATTTTGGCCTTCACCCCTGTTATGAGAACAAATAACAAAGAAAAGTACAACACAGGAACACGCCCTTCGGCCCTCCAAGTCTGTGCCGATCGTGATGCCCGAACTAAAAAAAAACCTTCTGCTCTTACTTGGTCTGTCTCCCTTTAAAGAAACCCCAGCTCTCTCTGGAAGACGTCCTGGCCTTGCACAGAAGTTCCTGGAAAGCCCCACTTGTGGTGATGAGTATCTCCAGCCAATTTGGCCTGATTTTCTTTAGCCAATCTCTCCCCTAGGGGCTTGGTCTCTGTCCTTTTGCTACAATTAAGGGCAACAGGGCAGACGAGTGCTGATCTGATCCTGGTGTTCACGCCACGCCCATTATTCACTGGGCCTCCCCAGTATAGGTTGTTACAGTGGCTGTTGTACAGCTGAGGCTCAAATGTTGCAGCCTCCCTGTGGATACTTATATGTCTGATCTCCTGCCACCTTGGCAGCAGCACTTACACTAACCTTCATATTTAATGGTCGGCCATTAACAATAAGAACTTTTTCGATACGGGATGTCTTATTTAAATTCACCATGTTAAGCTTATAATCTATGGATTTCTCTTCCGGATTTTCAATAAGTTTATTCACTGAAGTTGGCGATGATATTTTTGGGAACTGGTTGCAGTCTGGCTGACTCTGCATCTGGCTTGTATATGGCCTTTTCTAATTGCATCTGTCTTAGGATGGCCTCTCCCACAACAATAACAAGCCTCTAGACCCTGTGACTGATGGTCACTTTTCCTTTTCTCAGGCTCCATTACACCCTCACCACGGGTACTTTGAGCTGCTGGCGTTTCCCGCCATAAGTGATTTACCTCACTTTGCACATCTTTCAGCTCAAAAGCACTTTGTTCAGCGCTTTCAGTTGTTTGAGCCAATTCAACTGCCTTAGCTCAGGATATTCTGGTGTGTGCCAGCAACGTCCTCTGAATGTTCAATGTAATGATAGTGCAGACCAAGCAGTTATGTAACGTATCACTGAGAGATGGACCGGGAGTGGGGGGGGGCTCCGCAGGTATAACATTTGTAGTCAGCCGTTTGCCAAAGCCTAGTTACTAAAGCGGATGCTGTTTCTCCAGGGCCCCTAATGGCTGAATGGAATTTGTAGCACTGTATTATAATGAGAGGTTGGGGATTGATGTGGTCTTTCACTAGTTGCACTAGTTGTTCAAGGGATTTGGTATCTGGAGCCTTCGGAGATGATAAGTTCCTCATGAGGTTATATGTTTTGGGCCACAAACTCTCAGTAATATAACGTTTACTTGTCTTCTGCCATGTTTATTTTGTCAGCAAAAATGTATCAAAGCCTTTCGACATATTGGCCCCAATTTGGAACCTCTGGATGAAATAGATCGATTTTCCCGGATAGTGGCATAACTATTCGGATGTTATTGATTCTTTATTTTTGTGGAAGGTCTCTGAGGGGTCACGTCCCCCCCCCCCAACACTTTCCGAATGTTGACGACTTGTTCCTTTCAGCTGATACAATTTATTCTCAGTGCCAATGTAGGAGGGCAAGATCATACAATTTAGAGTGAAATGTTAGAGGATAAGTTCACAAATGATGCGATACTTGGTGGGGTGGTAAATAGTGAGGAGGATAGACTTAGATTACAGAAGAATATAGACGGCCTCGTCAGATGGGCAGTGGGAACTGGAATTCATTCTGGTTAAGTGTGAGGTGATGTGTGAGGTGATCCACTGGGGCAGCACAAATAAGGCACGGTGACAAAGTTGCTGTCAGTTTGAAGATAATGGACAGAGAGATGATACCACTGTGAAGGCAATGAATTGTGGTAAAGGTCTAAAAGGTGACTATGTCACCAAAAGGAGACAAGAAAGTCTCATTTTCAACAACAAGATACATCTCCAGAACAAAATATAGATGAATTTCAGGGATAGGACTCTGAAGCTGTAGAATTTCTGAAAATTGGTCTTGGCTTCTGCGCTGAAGGGCAGCTTTGGTGGGAAGGAAATTTTCTGATGAGATTGAAGGGTGGACATCGACCTACTTTCACCAAAGCTAATCGCCTCGCCCGATGCTCTGGCAGGGTAATGCTCTATGGAAACAAGTGTTGTGTGCTCCATGGACAACTCTTCCTGGCCAGCCAGCGATATACAAGGCATCTCATTGGTGGGTTCAGTGGGACAAAGATCTGAAATCTGCTCTTCCACAACACAGCTCACTCCTCAAACATAAAGAACAGTGTCTTCTTGTGCTTCAGTAGTAGGTTCAAACAGCACATTGATCTCTCAGTGCTACTGATTTGGTGCTGCAATGCCGTCTCTCTCATACCCTTTTCAGAAAGGTAACCCAGGTCTAAAGCTCTTCTTGTGGATGGTCACCGTCTGCCACAGAGTCTCTTGTGTCCTCATTGTCTGGCCTGGCTTCAAAAAGAGAGATCCACAATCCCAAAATTTTCCAGGGATTGGTTGAATAGTGATTTCCAGATGGAGAGTCAACCACGACTCAATGAATAAATCTTACTGGTTGTGAGAGGATGAAAATCCACTGGTTCTACACATGACTTTTGGATTCCTCCATGAACGACGTCCAGTTGCTCAGCAGTAAGTCACCATCTGCTTATTCCAGAATGCCCAATTAGATACTGTCCCAAATGGTCGGATGTTATTAAAATAAATGTATTGTTTTCTTGCGCAAGTAAAATCAAACCACCAGTTGCTTGGTAAACCATGTTTTGGCAGCAACTAAGAGAAAGGAAGGAACAGGAAAGCACAGGGAACACGGTGTTCTTTGTAACTGATTCGATTTAGTAGTCAGAGGGCTGTGAGCGAGAAAGCAGTCGTCAGCCACAGATGAAGTGTCGAAGAAGGAACAGCAAGAGAGAGTGAGGGACAGCCATCCGTAGGAAACAGCTCAGCTAGACATGAAGTGCTGAAGGCAGAAGCCAATTCGTGCAAAAGATTGTTTCCTTCACTAAACCGAAGACCATTCCCAAGTCGTGGTCACTTGAGATGTACGGTGTGGTAGTCATGATATGGTTGTTGTTTGGGAAATGGAGCACACAATACTTTTTTCCATAGAGGGTCACACTGCCTGAGCATTGGGAGAGCCAACTAGCTTGGGTGAAAGTATGTCGACATCCACCCTTCAATCACATCAGAAAATCTCCTTGAGGGGCGCCACTCCACATCAAGCGTGGCTGACCAGGAGTCTCTACCGCTCTTACCAACAGCCATTGATATGGTTAGAAGGATTTTCAGATGGACACACTCAACCTGTTTGACCGCATTCTGAAGGCACCATCCTTGGCCATCAAGTCCTGGGGTGGGACTCAAACCTGGAGCGTTGGTCTCAGAGGCAGGGACTCTACCCACTGCACCACTAGAGGAGGTATAGTATAATGGATTAATAGTTATGGTCATGAGTTAGTGATGCATCTTATGGTGCAACAATGCCAGCAGCATGGTAGGTACACTGTGAAGCAGAAAGAATACTCCGGAATCAAGACACCTGCACCTATTTTGTAGCCTTTCCTGTATTTACTGTTAATAAAGTAGTTTTGAAGCAATCAGCATGAGTCAGACTAGAGCTACTCATGTGTAGATGGAAATCTCCCTGTGTAGATCAAGGAGATTCTCCAGCCTTGACACATAACAAGAGAGATTGAGCAGTTGAAGCCAATACTCGCTGGAGTTTAGAAGAATGAGAGGAGATGAAGTTGAGGTATATAAGATGCTAATGCAGGTTGACAGAGTAGACATGAAGTGGATGTTTCCACTTGTTGGGCATTCGCCGGAACCTTTACAGAATCAAGGAATTGTTTTGACTATCATTACCAATGCCTCCACTACCTCTGCTGCCACTTTTTTTAAGACTCGAGGATGTAGGCCATCAGGCCCTGACAATCTGTCTGCCTTTAATTCCAATAGCTTGATCACTACTTTTTCCCTAGTGATGGTTGCTATTTTACATCCCTCCTTTTCACCAACCTCTGCGTTCCCTGTTACTATTGGGATGGTTCTAGTGTCCTCCACCGTGAAAACCGAGGCAAAGTATTGATTCTGTGCCCTTGTCACTTCTGCGTTCCCCATTAACTACCCTGTCTCATCCTCAAGGGACCCACATTGACTTTAGCTGCTCTCTTCCTTTTTATATACTTTTATAATCTTTTTCTGTACATTTTATATTTTGCGTTAAATTTCTTTCAGAATTCACCTTTGCCCTTTTTATTACTTTTTCAATAACCCTCTGTTGGTCTTTAAAAGTTTCGAAATTGGGGCGGCATGGTAGAATAGTGGTTAGCACTGCTGCCTCAAAGCACCAGGGACGCGGGTTCAATACCAGCCTTGGGTGACTGCCTGTGTGGAGTTTGCACTTTCTCCCCATGTCTGTGTGGGTTTCCACTGGCTGCTTCGGTTTCCTCCCACTGTCCAACAATGTACAGGTTAGGTGGATTTGTCATGCTAAATTGTCCCTTAGTGTCCAAAAGGTTAACTAGCTTTACTGGGTTATTGGAAAAGGATATGTGCCTAGATAGACTGCTCTTTCAGAGGGTCGGTTCAGACTTGATGGGCCGAATGGCCTCGTTTTGCACTGTAGAGATACTGTGATTCTAATTCTCCAGCCTGCCACCGAACTTCGCAAATGGCATGTCCTAGTCTTTGTCTTTATGTTATCTTAAAAATCCGTACTTATCCACAGATACATTGTCCCCTCTTACAATCTTTCTTCCTTGCTACGATATATTTTAGAAGTGAGGAATTGAATATCTCTTTAAATATCTGCCACGGTTAATCAGCGGTCCTAGCTTTTAGCCCTTTTTGCAAGTCCACTAGGGCCAAATCTCACCTCATGTGCTTGTAATTACCTTGGTTCAACACCAGAACACTAGTGTAAATATGAGTTATTGCTTTTGAGCTGGAAGCTCGGCTTTGGGATGACACAGATGTCAAAACTACTGTCAGTTTTTGTATAAAACTGGGCAAATGCTTCAGTACAGACAGTGGTTCCACAGCGTAGCAATGCCTTCCTGCAGTTCTCCTCCAGGTTGTCTGGAGACTGTTGTATTTCCGAGGGATGGCAGCAAGATACCCTCGTGCATGTCTGAGGCTGACTGGACAGAGATCGTAGTTGAGGCCAGCAGCTATAGAGTCCACAAGCGAAACTCGGCTCAAAAGCCTGTAAGGTTGAATGGCACATCATTACGTCAACAAACTGGCTCTGATGAATGTAGCAAGCCATGTATATGTGTGAGTGAAGTGGTTTGCCTGGTGGGAGATTAGATTCAGGCTCAGCACCAGATGGACTGAGTGTATGGGAGCCGGTTCATGCTGAAAATGGCGTTGCCATTGCCGTTTGTCCAGTCCCGCCGACGGCAAACCCCCACCCCAGATCCTGCAAATAGAAAAGATACAAAGAACAGGAAAGGAGATGTCGAAGTTGGGATTGATTGTTCTGTATCTCGTCACCAGCTATTACCAAACTTAGTAAATCAGCAGCAAGAAATTTTACAACATTTGAAACAGCGGGAGGTATGATGAAAGATGACGAAGAAGACCATTTGGATGTGTCCTCGGTATGAACTGACAAGTTCTGTGACTGATCAAAAGATGTGGAGCAGGCAGTTCAATGTGGGGAGGTGTGAGGTGATTCATTTTGGTAGGAAGAACATGGACAGACAATATAAAATAAGGGGTACAATTGTTGAGGGGGTGCAGGAGCAGAGGAACCTGGGTGTTTCTGATCTTGGAGAACCTCACTGTTAGTTATTCAACTGTAGCATATTTTACTCCCCAACTTACCAGTGACACTGAGAGTTGGGTTTCACCTCATGAACCTCTTTGTTCAAGCTATAGTAGGGGAGCTACACTACCGCTAAATGGCTTGCCAGCTACCCAAACACACAAAATGCATAGCAATTATACTTTAGTGTGTTATCTCAAACAATTAACACACATCAATCAAAATAATACATTTGTTCAGAAATGATTAATGTTCATTCACAACTAATAATTAGGATTACATAATGCAATACATGAGTATAATTACCAATCGCAATCATGATACGTACTTAGCACTAGAAGCATATACAAACCGATACAAGCATTTCGGTAGCTCCACTTATCTACAAGCCTTATAGACAGGTATTTGATTAAATCTATGCATTAACCTATTTCCCATACTCCCATCTTATTGTCCTGTGTTCTGTAAGTACCAAATGAGCAGTGGCTGCATGATCAATTATATCTCTGTGTGCAAGCATCCTTGCTGAATCTGAAAATCCTTGGACACTTCTGTTGCTTTCGCACAAGTTTCTACTGTCTGGAAATTCACTGACCATAGTAAGCAGCAATCTGCTGTGAACACTGAGAATTTATTCAAAGCTGTCTAGTTTTATATATGAACCAGTAATAATCCACAGGAGGCAGGAGTCCCATCACCACACCAATATTTATTCCCAATAAGTAGATACAAGAGCAGCTCCAAACAGTGCTGCTGGCATTCCAGTCAACTTTAGACTGGGGCATAAAGCCTACACAGGTGCTTATATGGGCCCCCTCAATGAGCTATCATAGAGGAGCTCATACTCCAATTGGCCAACCAATAATGCTAATTGGAGGTCATTACAGAATCTATATATATATATATATATATATCTTGATTTATGAATGTTTTTAGTCCCCCCTAACCCTTCAGTTCCCCCTTTACAGGCCATTTTTATGTTGAGGTTACCTCTTAAATTCTTCAGATGGCCAGTCCTTCTGAACAGCAGGTACTACAAACAATAATTCAATTCCATACACCATTCACAACTTGGTCAGTGAAAGCTGCTGCTTGTTAATTAATCCCAACCCTCATCCCACAGTGTGGTGAATGATGTCATGGCCGAAATGAGGCAAGACAAATTCTTAATTGCCTTAAGGTGAGAATGATCAATCTGTGATTGGTTTAATTGGTTTCTCGAGGCTGATGGTCAACTCTTGATATAATTTCAATTATTTGTGGGACCATCCCACTTGTTAATGTTTGTTTCTGTTACCTCATACGAAGGTAAAATAATCCCCCTTACTCATTTGTTCAGAATGAGGAAATATGCTGTCTATGTTTGGACAGGTTATTTGAAGATCACTATTCCTTCCTTCTGTGCTTACTTGGAATGAGTTTCTTTACTTTTAAAATGACACAAAATCTGTATAAAATATATATAGGCAGGGGCTGGTTTAGCTCAGTGGGCTAGACAGTTGGCTTGTGATGCAGAACAAACCCAGAAGTGCGGGTTCAATTCCCGTACCAGCTGACAATTCTGAGTTCTCCCTCTGTGTACCCGAACAGGCACCAGAATGTGGCAGCCAGGGGCTTTTCAAGAAACTTCACTGCAGTATTAATGTAAGCCTACTTGTGACAATAAAACAATTATTATTATTACGAATTAACAACAACAATCAATAATGATTAATAATAATTATGGATGCACTATAGTACAGATGCACCATAGAAAGCATCCTATCTGGCTGCATCACAGCCTGGTATGGCAACTGCTCGGCCCAGGACCGTAAGGAATTTCAGAGAGTCGTGAATACCGCCCAGTCCATCACACAAACCTGCCTCCCATCCATGGACTCCATCTACATCTCCCCCTATCTGGGGAAAGCGGGCAGCATAATCAAGGATCCCTCCCACCCGGCTTACTCACTTTTCCAACTTCTTCCATCGAGCAGGAGATACAGAAGTCTGAGAACATGCACGAACAGACTCAAAAACAGCTTCTTCCCCACTGTCACCAGACTCCTAAATGACCCTCTTATTGACTGACCGCATTAACACTACACCCTGTATACTTCATCCGATGCCAATGCTTATGTAGTTACATTGTATACCTTGTGTTGTCCTATTATGTATTTTCTTGAATTTTGTTTAATTCCCTTTTCTTCCAAGTACTGAATGATCTGTTGAGCTGCTTGCAGAAAAATACTTTTCACTGTACCTCGGTACACGTGACAATAAACAAATCCAATCCAATCCAATCGCTTATTGTTGCAAGTAAGCTTCAATGGAGTTACCGTGAAAAGCCCCGAGTCGCCACATTCGGGCGCCTGTTCGGGGAGGCTGGTACAGGAATTGAACCCGCGCTGCTGGCCTTGTTCTGCATTACAAGCCAGCTGTTTAGCCTACTGTGCTAAACCAGCCCCCTATATCAACATTCAAAAGTGATTTGTCGGCTAAATATAATACAGTACATTCAGTAATTTGAAGAACTGAAGAATTACAAGAATTAATTACAGAACTTAATTCTAAACTTACAAAATCGATGAGTTCCTTAAATATCGGAAGTCAAACTACACTAATTCAATCCACAATGCTGACTGTTTTAATACTTTTTTACCTTAGCACAATGGACTTAATTGTGAGGGAGGTAGATAGTTTGCACCAGTGGTGATTATTCAAACTTGATGTCTCAGATCACTGTCAAGCGATATGTTTTTGTTTTTCTTTGTTAATTTTGTGTAGGATGCTAAGACCGAACAATGGGATGAGCTTGTGTCCCAGAATTCAATATAGAATCGTATTGAGTTGACATAGAAACTGTTCCCACTGGTTATGGAGGCCAGGGCTCAGTGGGACAGAGTCTGAAATTTAGAGCCAGAACTTTCAGGAGTGAAATTTGGAAAACTTTCAACATCAATGGGTAGTGGAAGTTTGTAACACCTTTCCACAAACAATTGATGATAGATCAATTGTTAATTTTAAATCTATTTTTAGAAATTTGTCATCAAATAGTTTGAGGGATAAGAGACAAAGGAAGGAATGCAAAGTTAGGCTTCAGATCAGCCATGATCTCACTGAATGACAGAACAGGTTGGAGGGGCTGAATGGTCCACTCCTGTTCCTATGTTCCCATGTTGCTGTAGTGCTTTGTCGTTGTAACTGTTTAAAGTGAGACAATTGTCATTTAAAGAGCAGATTTGTTCCAGACAAATATTGGTGAGAAGATTTAATGACTTGTTTATTGATTATAGATTCACAATGGAACACCAACATGACAGAGTCTTCGGGATTTCACATTCTGCAATAGAACGGTTACTGTAAGAAATGGGGAAATGAAATGTTACAATTCAGGCAATTTCCCAATATTCTTAACGTTCGTTAATTTAGTTCGTTATAACCTCTAACCACAATTTCCAAATATTCTCCATTTCTAATACCAGTTCTCTATTAGAAATTTTCTGATCTTTCTATAATGTTTAAATTGCTGCTATTAAATCCAAGCCATAAACTTGGTTTCTCTCTCTCCAAATGTGCTGCCTGACCTGCTTCGTATTTCCGTCACTTTCAGTGTTAATTTCAGATTTCTAGCATTGGCAGTATTTTGCATGTTCAGTTTAAGAGTCCCCTTTATGTGACATCAATGAAGCTAAAGTCTGTGTACCCAGCTCCGACTCGGGCAGCATTTGAATGGTGTGGACAGCGCCAGCCAAAGATAAGAACTTGATCGTGCGATTCCTGCGTCAGTGTGACTGGGACCACCAGACAAACAGCTTGTGTGAATCACAAACTCTGCCCCTGGTTTCAGGCACAATGGAATTACCTGGCTGCAGAGTTTAATGGGTTGATAATACTCCAGCTTATATCAAGATTCAAAAATGAAATTGAGAGAAAATTAAGTAAAGAAATGGGATAAAAGTGGAACTGCTAAGTATAGCAGTCTGAAAGGGTGTTTTTGATTTGCAAATTAGTTTTGCAGCAGGAAAACAGGGAACCAATGGTGCATAGATGAGGTGACTTCAAAATGGAGGGATAAGGGAAAGGTTTGCACCTATTTGCTAAAAAGCCTTTCCACAGGATGGGTAACACCGAAGGGAATAAAACAATATATCCAGAGTAAGATATCTGGAGAAAAGGGCAGAGAAGCAGCTACCATCATAGCCACACCAAAATGTAGAAAGCAGGCTCTCCCCAAAACAGGTTGTTGCTGAAAGGCTGCTGTTTAAAATCAAAACTCTAACAGTGAAGACATTTCACATTGAAACTGAAGATGTCTTTCACAAACCTGGAAAATAACCTGTGGTAACTATATGCCGGATTTACCTCATGGAGTTATATAATATTGGATGTTGTATGGGAACACGGGCATTTCAGAGAGTTCGGTTAACATAGGGAATAGGGAAAAAGGGAGAACTTCATGAGATATGGTGTGTGTATAGCATTGTGGATAGCACAATTGCTTCACAGCTCCAGAGTCCCAGGTTCGATTTACGGCATGGGTCACTGTCTGTGCGGAGTCTGCACATCCTCCCCTTGTGTGCGTGGGTTTCCTCCGGTTCCTCCGGTTTCCTCCCACAGTCCAAAGATGTGCAGATTAGGTGGATTGGCCATGATCAATTGCTCTTAGTGTCCAGAATTGCCCTCAGTGTTGGGTGGTGTTCCTGGGTTATGGGGATAGGGTGGACGTGTTGACCGCTGAGGTTGCACTGACCTACATTTCCTGCACTGACAAGCTCAGCTCTAACAGTCTTCAGCTCAGTTTATCAGAACAGGAAGGGTTTAGGACGGGGCAGCATGGTAGCACATTGGTTAGCATTGCTGCCTACGGCGCTGAGGATCTGGGTTCGAATCCCGGTCCTGGGTCACTGTCCGTGTGGAGTTTGAACATTCTCCCAGTTTCTGCGTGGGTATCACCCCCACAACCCAAAGATGTGCAGGCTCGGTGGATTGGCCATGCTAAATTGCCCCTTAATTGGAAAAAATAATTGGGTATTCTAAATTTATTTTAAAAAAGGAAGGGTTTGGGATGCTATTTGAAATGCCGCCTGGATCTCTTAACTGTTCACGTCGCCCTCTGGACCCCCTCCCAAAGCCGCAACATACTTGTTAGGAGGTCTTCGAGACCCTTAGTGTCAGGGTGGCACTGCCACGGTGCCCAAGTGGCAGTGCCAAGGTGCCAGGCTGACATTGCCAAGGTGTTCAAGTGGCAGTGGGTGTGCTACGGTACCACCCTACCCAGAGCCGATGCACCAAGGGGCCTCCGATGGCATGTGAGGCTCCCCCTCCCCCCTTAGGAAGGACCAAAAGAGAGAGCTAAGAAGATCCAGGAGGGGACATGAGAAGTCTTTGGCAGGTAGGATCAAGGATAACCATAAAGCTTTCCATAGATATGTCAGGAATATAAGAATGACTAGGGTAAGAGTAGGGCCAGTCAAGGAAAGTTGTGCGTGGATTCCGAGGAGATAGGAGAGGTGCTAAATGAATATTTTTCATCAGTATTCACACAGGAAAAAGAAAATGTTGTCGAGGAGAATACTGAGATACAGGCTACTAGACTAGAAGGGCTTTAGGTTCATAAGGAGGAGGTGTTAGCAATTCTGGAAAGTGTGAAAATAGATAGGTCGCCTAGGTCGGATGGGATTCATCCTAGGATTCTCTGGGAAGCTAGGGAGGAGATTGCTGAGCCTTTGGCTTTGATCTTTATGTCATCATTGTCTACAGGAATAGTGCCAGAAGACTGGAAGATAGCAAATGTTGTCCCCTTGTTCAAGAAGGGGGTTAGAGACAACCCCGGTAACTATAGATCAGTGAGCCTTACTTCTGTTGTGGGCAAAGTCTTGGAAAGGTTTATAAGAGATAGGATGTATAATCATCTGGAAAGGAATAATTTGATTAGAGATAGTCAACACGGTTTTGTGAAGGGTAGGTCGTGTCTCACAAACCTTATTGAGTTCTTTGAAAAGGTGACCAAACAGGTGGACGAGGGTAAAGCAGGTGATGTGGTGTATATGGATTTCAGGAAAACATTTGATAAGGTTCCCCATGGTAGGCTATTGCAGAAAATACGGAGGCATGGGATTCAGTGTGATTTAGCAGTTTGGATCAGAAATTGGCTAGCTGGAAGAAGACAAAGGGTGGTGGTTGTTGGGAAATGTACAGCCTGGAGTCCAGTTACTAGTGGGGTACCACAAGGATCTGTTTTGGATTCACTGCTGTTCATCATTTTTATAAATGACCTAGAGGAGGGCATAGAAGGATGGGTGAGTAACTTTGCAGATGACACTAAAGTCGGTGGAGTTGTGTACTGTGCGGAAGGATGTTACAAGTTACAGAGGGACAGAGATAAGCTGCAGAGCTGGGCTGAGAGGTGGCAAATGGAGTTTAATGCAGAAAAGTGTGAGGTGATTCATTTTGGAAGGAATAACAGGAAGACAGAGTACTGGGCTAGTGGTAAGATTCTTGGTAGTGTGGATGAGCAGAGAGATCTCTGTGTCCATGTACATAGATCCCTGAAAGTTGCCAACCAGGTTGAGAGGGTTGTTAAGAAGGCGAATGGTGTGTTAGCTTTTATTGGTAGAGGGATTGAGTTTCGGAGCCATGAGGTCATATTGCAAATGTACAAAACTCTGGGAGGCCGCATTTGGAGTATTGTGTTTAATTCTGGTCGCCGCATTATAGGAAGGATGTGGAAGCGTTGGAAAGGGTGCAGAGGAGATTTACCAGGATGTTGCCTGGTATGGAGGGAAGATCTTATGAGGAAAGGCTGAGGGACTTGAGGCTGTTTTCGTTAGAGAGAAGAAGGTTAAGAGGTGACATAATTGAGGCATGGAAGATGATCAGAGGATTACATAGGGTGGACAGTGAGAGCCTTTTTCCTCGGATGGAGATGTCTAGCACGAGGGGACATAGCTTTAAATTGAGGGGAGATAGATATAGGACAGATGTCAGAGGTAGGTTCTTTACTCAGAGAGGAGTAAGGGCGTGTTGCCACCTGTGGTGGCCACGTCCCGATTACAAAATGGACATTCGCAAAGAGTACAGGGAAAAATGGACAGCACGAGGAAAACAAGCAGGTACAGGATTTCCTGTGGATTGGAACTTGCAGACCTCAGACGGAACTGAAACTACAAGCCATTAGCATAGTAATGAGCTATCTCCGGGGTCAAAAGAGAAACATTTAAACAATCGGTACCAGGCCAGACTCCCCGGCACCAGCGGAGACTAAAACAAAGGCAGGCCAACGGTTACCTAGGGCCCGCCCAGCGATCGAGGTATGACCCCGTTATTGGAGAGAATCGATACAAACGATTGGGACATGGTCCAATTAATTGGGACCAAGTCCAGGGTCCGCCCAGATGGGCGCGAAACCCTTTGGGGTATAAAACAGAGTCCCCAAGGTCAGAGCGCTGTCTTTTTTTAAATAATTTTATTGAAAGAGTTTTTCCATACAGACATTTACCCCTACTAATTTTTAAATTATTTACAACACCATCCCTCTAGGCAAATGTCCCTCCCTCGCCCGCCCTCTCGCGCGCACCAGTCCCCCCCCCCCCCCCCCCCCCCCCAGGCAACCTTAACAAACAAGGCAGCCTACAGTTTCAGACATGAGCAGCGAGCAGACTTGCCCGCGTTACAGTCGTGCATGTCCCCCCACGACCCTTGCTGCCCCCCCCTCCCCTCCCCCCCCCTCCCTCCCCCCCCTCCCTCCCCCCCCTCCCCCCCCTCCCTCCCCCCCCTCCCTCCCCCCCCTCCCTCCCCCCTCCCTCCCCCCCCCCCCCCCCACCCCCCCCCCCCCCCCCCCCCCGGGTTGCTGCTGCCACGTCCCCGAACGTCTATCTCTGATCTAAAAAGTCAAGGAAAGGTTGCCACCGCCTGGCGAATCCCTGTACCGACCCTCTCAGGGCAAATTTGATCCTTTCTAGCTGAATATAGCTAGCCATATCATTAATCCAAGTTTCAACGCTTGGAGGCCTCGCGTCCTTCCATTGAATTAATATCCTTCGTCGAGCCACTAGGGACGCAAAGGCCAGTATTCCGGCCTCCCTAGCCTCCTGTACCCCCGGTTCTACCCCGACCCCAAAGATCGCAAGCCCCCATCCTGGTTTGACCCTGGACCCCACCACCTTCGACACCGTCCTTGCCACCCCCTTCCAGAACCCTTCCAGCACCGGACATGCCCAGAACATATGCACATGGTTCGCTGGGCTTCCCAGACATCTGACACACCTGTCCTCACCCCCAAAGAACCGGCTCATCCTTGTCCCCGTCATGTGAGCTCTATGCAGCACCTTAAATTGAATGAGGCTCAGTCTCGCACACGAGGAGGAAGAGTTGACCTTCTCCAGTGCATCCGCCCACGTCCCGTCTTCTATCTGCTCTCCCAGCTCCCCTTCCCACTTGGCTTTCAGCTCCTCCCCTGATGCTGCTTCCGCCTCCTGCATTATCTTGTAGATGTCTGATATCTTCCCCCCTCCGACCCAGACCCCCGAGAGCACCCTATCACTCGCCCCCTTACTGGGGAGCAGGGGAAACCCCTCCACCTGCCGCCTAGCAAATGCCTTCACTTGTAAATATCTGAACATGTTTCCCGGGGGGAGCTCAAACTTCTCCTCCAGCCCTCCCAGGCTCGCAAACCTCCCCTCTATAAACAGGTCCTTCAGCTGCCGTATGCCCACCCTGTACCAGCTCTGAAATCCCCCGTCGATGTTCCCCGGGATGAATCTATGGTTCCCTCTTATTGGCGCCGCCAACAGACCTCCCATTTCCCCCCTATGTCGCCTCCACTGCCCCCATATCTTGAGGGTGGCCGCCACCACCGGGCTCGTGGTGTACCTCGTGGGGGGGAGCGGCCATGGTGCCGTTACTAGGGCCCCCAGGCTTGTGTTGCCACAGGACGCCCTCTCCATTCGTTTCCAAGCTGCCCCCTCCCCTTCCATCACCCACTTGCGCACCATTGACACATTTGCCGCCCAGTAGTACCCCGAGAGATTGGGCAGTGCCAGCCCTCCACTGTCCCTGCTCCGCTCCAAAAAGACCCTCCTCACCCTTGGGGTGCCATGCGCCCACACGTAGCTCATGATGCTACTCGTCACCTTTTTGAAGAAGGCCCTAGGGAGGAAGATGGGCAAGCACTGAAATAAAAACAAGAACCTTGGGAGGACCGTCATTTTGATTGACTGCACCCTCCCCGCCAGCGACAACGGTACCATGTCCCACCTCTTAAATTCCTCCTCCATCTGTTCCACCAGCCTGGAAAAGTTCAACTTGTGGAGGGTCCCCCAGTTCCTTGCCACCTGCACCCCTAAGTACCTAAAGCTCTTTCCTGCTCGCTTGAAGGGGAGTCTCCCAATACCCTCTCCCTGGTCCCCCGGGTGTATCACAAAAACCTCGCTTTTGCCCAAATTTAGTTTGTACCCCGAAAAGTCCCCAAACTCTGCTAATAGTTCCATTATCTCCGGCATTCCCCCTTCTGGGTCTGCCACGTACAGCAGTAGATCATCCGCATACAGCGATACTCGATGTTCCTCCCCTCCCCTAGTCAGTCCTCTCCACCCCCCTGAACCCCTCAGTGCCATCGCCAACGGTTCAATCGCCAGTGCGAAAAGTAGGGGGGATAGGGGACATCCCTGCCTGGTCCCTCGGTGGAGCCCGAAATACTCCGACCTCCTCCCGTTTGTCACTACACTCGCCGTCGGGGCCGAGTAGAGCAACTTCACCCACTTAATAAACCCTTCCCCAAACCCAAACCGTTCCAACGTCTCCCACAGGTACTCCCACTCCACCCTATCGAATGCCTTCTCCGCGTCCAGCGCTACCACTATCTCAGCCTCCCCCTCCACTGCCGGCATCATAATGACATTCAGCAATCTCCGCACGTTCGTGTTGAGCTGCCGCCCCTTCACGAACCCCGTCTGGTCCTCATGGATTACCCCTGGCACACAATCCTCTATTCTAGCTGCCAGGATCTTTGCCAGCAACTTGGCATCCACGTTCAGAAGCGAGATAGGCCTGTAGGACCCGCACTGCACGGGGTCTTTATCCCGCTTCAATATCAGGGAGATCAGAGCCTGCGACATTGTCGGGGGCAGAACCCCCCCCTCTCGCGCCTCATTAAAGGCTCGTACCAGTACCGGTCCCACCAAGTCCACATTTTTCTTATAGAATTCCACCGGGAACCCATCTGGCCCCGGCGCCTTCCCCGCTTGCATCTGACCTATTCCCTTGACTAGCTCCTCTAGCCCTATTGGCGCCCCCAGCCCTTCTACCAGCCCCTCCTGGACCCTTGGGAACCTCAATTTGTTTAGGAAGTCCTCCATTCCCCCTCTCCTCGTCGGCGGCTCAGACCGATACAACTCCTTGTAAAAATCCCTGAAGACCCCGTTCACTTCTTGCCCCTTCTGCACTACCTTCCCGCCCCTCTCCTTCACTCCCCCAATCTCCCTAGCCGCATCTCGTTTGCGAAGCTGGTGTGCCAGCATCCTGCTCGCCTTTTCCCCATACTCATAGACCGCGCCCTGTGCCCTTCTCCACTGCGTCTCTGCCTTCCTGGTGGTCAGCAGGTCGAACTTGACCTGCAGGCTGCGCCGTTCTCCCAGCAGCCCCTCCTCTGGTGCCTCCGCATATCTCCTATCCACTTCCAATAGCTCCCCCACCAGCCTCTCCCTCTCCTGCCTCTCCTTTCTTTCTCTGTGCGCCCTTATGGAGATCAGCTCTCCCCTGATCACTGCCTTCAGGGCCTCCCAGACCATCCCCACCTGCACCTCACCCGTGTCATTCAAGTCCAGATAGCTCTCAATGCTCTTCCGGACCCTTTTACACACCTCGTCGTCCGCTAACAGCCCCACATCCAGCCGCCACAGCGGGCGCTGGTCCCGCGCCTCCCCCATTTCCACATCCACCCAATGCGGTGCATGATCAGAGATCGCAATGGCCGAGTACTCAGCTTCCCGTACCCTCGGGATCAGCCCCCTGCTCAACACGAAGAAATCGATTCTGGAGTACACTCTATGGACGTGGGAGAAAAAGGAATACTCCCTCGCCCTCGGCCTACCAAACCTCCATGGGTCTACTCCTCCCATCTGCTCCATGTACCCCCTCAGCACTTCTGCCGCTGCCGGCCTCCTATTGGTCCTTGAGCTCGATCTGTCTAGCCCGGGGTCCAGCACTGTGTTAAAGTCCCCCCCCATGATCAAGCCCCCTGCCTCCAGTCCCGGAATGAGGCCCAATAGGCGCCTCATAAAACCCGCGTCATCCCAGTTCGGGGCATATACGTTGACCATCACCACTTTCTCCCCCTGCAGCTTACCCTTCACCATCACATACCTACCCTCCTTATCCGCCACCACCTCCTCCGCCACGAACGACACCCTCTTTCCCACCAGAATCGCCACCCCCCGGTTCTTTGCGTCCAATCCAGAGTGGAACACCTGTCCCACCCACCCCCTTCTCAGGCGAACCTGGTCCACTACCTTCAAATGGGTCTCCTGTAACATTGCTACATCAGCCTTCAGTCCCTTCAGGTGTGAGAATACCCTTGATCTCTTGACCGGCCCATTCAACCCCCTCACGTTCCAAGTGATCAGCCGGGTCGCGGGACGACCCGCCCCCTTCCCCTGCCGATTAGCCATGTCCTGTTCCCTGCTCGCCCCGGGTCGACCCTCCCCTTCTGACCCGCTCCCCATGGCGATGTCCCCCTCCCCCCACCTCTCCAGTCCTCCACTTCCCGTTTCTGGTCTTTTCAGCAGCAACCCGGTGTCCCTCCCTAACCCCCCTCCCCCCCCCCCCCCCCCCCCCAGGCTAGGACCCCTCCTAGCCGCGATGTACCCTCCATCGTACTCCCGTAAGTCAGCTGGTTCACGCTGACCCGGCTGCTCCTGCCACACTCCGACTCCCCCCGGCTCGGGGGGGGGGCCTCCCCCCCCTTGCCACTCCTCCCTGGCCCCGCTCCAGCGCGGGAAAGGTCGCCATTGCTAGCCACGCCCCGCACTCCTCCCCTCCCCCCTCCTCTGCCCCGCGCGCGGGAAAACAGAGGAAAGCCCGCGCTTTCGCCCTGCCACACCCCACCCCGTCATCTTCAGTTCCACCCCCGTCCCCGTCCATGCCTGTAAAAGAACCCCCCCTAGGAGCCCATATCCCCGATCTGCTCTCCCCCCCGTCCCACCTCCCCAACTTAACATTATAAATAACAGATAAATAACAAATAACAATGTACTTAACAGTCGCCCTCTACCAAACAGCATAAATAACCATAAATAACCATGAATAACCACAATAACAATAACTAAGGGAAGTTGGCAAAGGGGGAAAAAACATCAGAAGAAAAACCACAGCAAGAGTTCAAAATCCAAACAAAGAATTCAGCTGAAAGTACCCGAGCGGCTACGGCCGCCAAGTATCCCCTGGGTCTAATTCGAGTCCAGTTTCTCTTCCTGTACAAAGGCCCACGCCTCCTCTGGGGACTCAAAATAGTGGTGTTGGTTCCTGTAGGTGACCCACAAGCGCGCTGGCTGCAGCATTCCGAACCTGATCCGTTTTGCATGTAGCACCGCCTTCGTCCGGTTGTACCGGGCCCGCCGCTTTGCCACCTCCGCACTCCAGTCCTGGTAGACCCTCACCGTCGAATTCTCCCACTTGCTGCTCCTTTCCCTCTTGGCCCACTCCAGCACTCTCTCACGGTCGCTGAGTCGCTGGAACCGCACCAGCACCGCCCTCGGGGGCTCATTTGCTCTTGGCCTCCTAGCCATGACCCTGTAGGCCTCTTCCAGCTCCAGGGGCGAAGGGACGGCCCCTGCCCCCATCAGGGAGCTCAGCATTTCTGCTACATATCCCGGGAGGTCTGACCCCTCCAGGCCTTCTGCCAGGCCCAAGATCCTCAGGTTCTTCCGCCTCATTCGGGTATCCAGCTCCTCAAAACGGCTCTGCCATTTCAGGTGGAGTGCCTCGTGCACCTCTACCTTTCCCACGAGGACCGTGGCCTCCTCTTCCCTCACAGTCATCTCCTGTTGCAGCTCCCGAATCGACGCCTCTTGGGTCGCCTGGGCTCCCATCAGCCTGGTGGTCGTCGCATTCATTGACTCCAAGAGCTCCATTTTCAGCTCCGTAAAGAAGCGCAGGAGAGCGGCCTGCTGCTCCTCCGCCCATTTCCTCCATTCCTCGGGTGCGCCACCGGCCGCCATTTTGGTCTTCTTCCCCCGCTTTTTTTTGGGAGCTGCTGTTGCTTTCTTTACCACCCCACTCCGGGTACCGACCATAAAGTTGGTCTGGTTCTCTTCAGGGAGCCTTCCCCCACCGGGATTTGTCCTTACAGCGCCGTTGGGGCCCTCCAATCGGCCCGAAAACACCTTTGTAGCAGGAGCAGCCAAACGTGCGACTTAGCTGGTCATAGCCGCAACCGGAAGTCGTCAGAGCGCTGTCTTAAGATCTCTTGAACTCTTCATCTTCACCTTGGCATTTAGCTCTCAGCGACGAGAGGCCTGCCAAGCACCAGCCAAGTAAGTCTAAGGTCAACGCCCGCTACGGGATAGGCGCTCCTAGCTACTATTCTATACCAGTTCGAAGCCAGCAGTATCAGAACCGGACAACGGCCATTGTTCCTCTGACTGAGTGGGCGCCCGAAGCTAAGTATAGGCTTTTAGTTGTAGTTTAGTGAGTAGAGTTTGTGCATGAGTAATAATTGACTGTGTTTGTAAATAAATGTGTATTGATTTCAAACTTACTAACTGGTGTATCGAGTCATTGATCAGTATTTGGTTTTGAACCTTGTGGTGGTATCAGAAAGATACTTGGCGACTCTTGAGCAAAGGTAATTAAAACAGAGCAAATTAGGGAAAGCATAACGAGCAGCAGTGTAATGCCCTGCCTGCAACAGTAGTGAACTCGCCAACATTAAGGGCATTTAAATGGTCATTGGATAAACATATGGATGTTGAGGGAATAGTGTTGATGGGCTTTAGAGTGGTTTCACAGTTCGGCGCAACATTGAGGGCAGAAGGGCCTGTACTGCGCTGTAATGTTCTATGTTATCCCCCCTTCCCCCCCCCCCCCCAGGTGCCATTGAGCCTGGTCCATGTTTGTGTGGACCAGTTCTAAACAGTGCCACAGTGAGGTCTCCTAGGCGAGAGGTGAGAGCTGCATATCCAGAAAGATCTGCTGGACCAAGGCCTTCATGATGGTCACCTCGAGACACTTGTATGTCGGAGTCACGGCATCAGACAGAACATCAGAAAGTAGTCGGCACAGTAGCACAATGGTTAGCACTGCTGCCTCACAGCAACAGGGACCTCGGTTTGATTCTGATCTCAGGTGAATTTACATATGTGGAATTGACATGTTCTCTCCCACTGTCTGCGTGGGTTTCCTCCGGGGGCTCCGGTTTCCACCCACAGTCCAAAGATGAGCAGGTGAGGTGGATTAGCCATGCTAAAAAGCTCCTTAGAGTTCAAAAGTTAGGTGGGGTTATGGGTGGGGGGCTTGAGCCTGGGTGCGTTGCTCTTTCAGAGCGTTGATGCAGACTCAATGGGCCGAATGGCCTCCTCCTACACTTTATGAAATGAAAAATGAAAATCACTTATCGTCACAAGTAGGCTTCAAATGAAATTACTGTGAAAAGCCCCTCGTCGCCACATTCCGGCCCCTGTTCAGGGAGGCTGGTATGGGAATGGAACCGTGCTGCTGGCCTGCCTTGGTCTGCTTTAAAAGGCAGCCAATTAGCCCAGTGTGCTAAACTAGCCTTAGGCACTTTGTCTTTTTTTTAGAGTGTTTTTATTCGGTTTTCACATTTTGTATTTCACAATTCTTATGTTATATGTTACACTTTACATAAGAGCATCGACCAGAGAAAAAAAACATACAAAACAACATAACAAAAAAAATGGGCAAGAAATAAAAGGCGGTAGGAAGACAGGTGGATGTCAGTGCAGATATTTACATACAATTGCTTTCCCTCCTGTTGTGGCCGTGTCCCTCCTTTGTTGCCATTCCCAGTTTGGCCCAGGCGCATATTTACAGATGTCGAGCTACAGTTTTGATCCCTTGTTCTTCTCAATTTCATCATATCCTCCCCCCCACACCGCCCCCCCCGCCCCCAAACTCCCTCTCTTTCCTTTCCATCTTTATCCTGTGACCCGCTTGTGTCTCCACCCCCCCCCCCCCCCCCCCCCCCCCACCGCCGGCCTCAGCCCCCGACCCCTCTTGTTCTATTGGGTGTTGACTACGAACAGATCCTGGAACAAGTGTGTGAATGGCTTCCACGTCCTGTGAAAGCTCTCTTCCAACCATAGGGTGGCAAATTTTATTAATTCCGTCAGATCGGACAGCCAGTCCACAGCCTTGAATGGTGCTGCCGATCGGCAGCCGAGCAGATTCCCCGATAGGATTTCAGCAAGACAAAGGCTAGGACATCGGTCCCCTCTCTATGAAGAGTTCTGGCTGGTTTGAGACCCTGAAGACTGCCATTTTTGGGACATGGCTCCACCCTCCCACAACCCTGCAAGTGGCCTGAAAAAAGTCCGTCCAGTACCTGAGAAGTTTTGGAGTTACTGCAGCTATATTAGCAGAGAGTCAAACTCATTTAAGAACTGTGTTAATAGTTCAATAAACACGTTGAACTCATTTCATAGTCTGGAGCTTCCTTTGTCAAAGCATACATCAAGGTCAGGTACCAGAGGTACCAGGGCAATCTCTGTGCCAACTAGCATGCATTCAAGCAAAGATTTCAGCTTTACATGGAAGCATCCGACCTAAATGGCGTGGCCGATGCTAAGAAGATAGCTTTTCTACTTACCATTGTGGGTGAACATGCAACAGAGCTCTTCAACTCCTTTAAATACTCCAAAGGGCAGGGCAGAATGCATTCCAGACAGTCCTGGACAAATTTGAAAGCTGCTGCAAGGTAAACACAAAAGAAATCGGTAAAACTGGCGCCAATACTCACCACGAGGCAGAAGTAGGGTTGCAACAGAAGCAAACAGCAATTCTGATTGACAGCCATCTTGCGCGTATCGAGCCAGCCTAGTCTGCACATGTGGACTTCCGGTTGCGGCTATGTGGAGCTAAGCCGCACGTTCGGCAGCTCCCGCTTTAATAGGACATGTGGGCTCTTTTAAGGGCCCCAAACGGCGCTGATTCGACGATTCCCGGTGGATAAAGGGGATAAAACCCCCCGGGATTTATGGTGCAGACTCGGAGTGGGGCGAGGAGAAAAGCGGCAGCAGCTCCCCTGGAAAATCGGGGGAAGGTGGACAAAATGGTGGCCTGTGGAGCCCATGAGGAGTGGAGGCAGTGGGCGGAGGAGCAGCAGGCGGCCCTTCTGCGCTACTTTACGGAGCTGAAAGGGGAGTTGTTGGAATCCCTGAAGGTGACGACTAGTAAGCTGCTGGAGACCCAGACAACCCAGGGTGCAGCGATACTTGAGTTTCAGCAGCAGGTCTCTGAGCGGGCACCCTCTGTTGTGCGGCCCTGGGTGAGGTGGGGGCAGATGCCTGTGTCCGCCTGGAGGCAGACGGCCCTGGTCGTTCGGCATCACGTCCTCGGGAAGAGAATGAAACGGGTTATTTAGATACGCTCGGCCGGGCGCTGGACGGTCCCAGTAGGCAGGGTGTGAAGGGACAGAGGATGGGGGAGGTGTCCCAGTGGGCAGGATGTGAAGGGTCAGAGGATGGGGGAGGTGTCCCAGTGAGCAGAGTGTGAAGGGACAGAGGATGGGGGAGGGGGTGTGTTTGTCATGCAGGGTTGTCTCACTTGTTGCAGCTCCGCCAACCTCGCATTGCGCGATCGCCCGGGTGGCAGATCCAACAACAAGGTCCAGTGCCCTCTGCTCAAACGTGGTGAGGGGGTGCAGGATGGGCGAACCCCCTCCAGTCTTGTTCCGCTCACGAGTGTTGTAAGCGGTCTTGTCCTGTTGGGGGTGGGGGCATAGGTAGATCATTACAATACGGCAGGTATCAGCTGTCCGTTCAGATACTGGCACAGTTTGGGGGTCAAGTTGTAATAAGACCATTGCATCTCTCCACGGGGGCCAGAGCGCTGGGTCTGTGACTACTTTGTGAACCACCCTCAACTCACTCTGCCCCAATTCCCCTCCACCCCCCGTGCCGTGGGGGGGGGGGGGGGGGCAGGTGGATGATTAAGTAAAGGGGGGAGGGATGGTTGTGACTCGGGGTACCCTCTTGGCACTTACCCTGGCAGCCCTGGTGAGGTCGTGCATCTTCTTCCGACATTGCTCTGCAGAACGAGGGGTCAGCCCCACAGCACTGACGGCAGCAGCCACCTTACGCCAGGCCTGGCGCACCGCGCTGGCAGGTTGGCGATGCCCTCTATGCGGGCAGATGATGCCCCTCCTCTGCTCGATTGATTCGAGCAGCGTCTCCATGTCAGCCTCAACGAATCGCGGGGCTGCTCTCCTGAGCTCCGACATCCTGGCCTAGTTTCTGTGCTCGCCCGCGCCTTTTTATGGCGTCGGGCGGCGTCACGTGGGCGTGTTCATATCGTCGCCGCGTTCCGGCGTCATCGCGCACGTGATTGACGCGGCCCCGTTCCTAGCCCATTTCCCGGACGTGAATACGTCGGGAACTGGGCCGTGTCGGGCCGTCGCAAAAGTTGGCCGTTTTCACGGCCGACTTCGCGATTTTCCGCGGGTGTGGAGAATCGCGCCCAGGATGTCTATCTCCTTTTCCAGCCCTGTTTTTTTTTTATAAATTTAGATTACCCAATTATTTTTTCCAATTAAGGGGCAATTTAGAGTGGCCAATCTACCTATCCTGCACATCTTTGGGTTGTGGGGGCGAAACCCACGCAGACACGGGGATTCGAACCTGGGACCTCATCGCCGTGAGGCAGAAATGCTAACCACTGTGCCACCGTGCTGCCCTTTCCAGCCCTGTTCACGGTCATCTGGTAATGGCCGCAAATCCGAACTTTGCTGTCTGGCTTTAACACTGGGGCTATTGGTGCTGCCTATTTCGAAAACTGTACAGTGTTCATTATTCCTAGGTCTTCCAGACATTTCAGCTACACTTCAACTTTCTGATGCAGAGAACAGGGCATTGTTTGGGCTCTAAAAAAGTTAATGTTGTGTCAGGGTCTATGTAAATTTTGGCCTTCACCCCTGTTATGAGAACAAATAACAAAGAAAAGTACAACACAGGAACAGGCCCTTCGGCCCTCCAAGCCTGTGCCGATCGTGATGCCCAAACTAAAAAAAAAACCTTCTGTCTTACTTGGTCTGTCTCCCTCTAAAGAAACCCCAGCTCTCTCTGGAAGACGTCCTGGCTTTGCACAGAGGTTCCTGGAAAGCCCCACTTGTGGTGATGAGTATCTCCAGCCAATTTGGCCTGATTTTCTTTAGCCAATCTCTCCCCAAGGGGCTTGGTCTCTGTCCTTTTGCTACAATTAAGGGCAACAGGGCAGACGAGTGCTGATCTGATCCTGGTGTTGACGCCATGCCCATTATTCTCTGGGCCTCCCCAATATAGGTTGTTACAGTGGCTGTTGTACAGCTGAGGCTCAAATGTTGCAGCCTCCCTGTGGATAGAACATAGAACATAGAACAGTACAGCACAGAACAGGCCCTTCGGCCCTCGATGTTGTGCCGAGCCATGATCACCCTACTCAAACCCACGTATCCACCCAACAACCCCCCCCCCTTAACCTTACATTTTTTAGGACACTACGGGCAATTTAGCATGGCCAATCCACCTAACCCGCACATCTTTGGACTGTGGGAGGAAACCGGAGCACCCGGAGGAAACCCACGCACACACGGGGAGGACGTGCAGACTCCACACAGCCAGTGACCCAGCCGGGAATCGAACCTGGGACCCTGGAGCTGTGAAGCATTTATGCTAACCACCATGCTACCGTGCTGCCCTGAATACTTATATGTCTGATCTCCTGCCACCTTGGCAGCAGCACTTGCATTAACCTTCATATTTAATGGTCGGCCATTAACAATAAGAACTTTTTCGATACGGGGTGTCTTATTTAAATTCACCATGTTAAGCTTATAAACTTTGGATTTCTCTTCTGGATTTTCAACAAGTTTATTCACTGAAGTTGGCGATGATATTTTTGGGAACTGGTTGCAGTCTGGCTGACTCTGCATCTGGCTTGTATATGGCCTTTTCTAATTGCATCTGTCTTAGGATGGCCTCTCCCACAACAATAACAAGCCTCTAGACCCTGTGACTGATGGTCACTTTTCCTTTTCTCAGGCTCCATTACATCCTCACCACGGGTACTTTGAGCTGCTGGCGTTTCCCGCCATAAGTGATTTACCTCACTTTGCACATTTTTCAGCTCAAAAGCACTTTGTTCAGCTCTTTCAGTTGTTTGAGCCAATTCAACTGCCTTAGCTCAGGATATTCTGGTTTCTGCCAGCAACTTCCTCTGAATGTTCAACTTAATGATAGTGTAGACCAAGCAGTTATGTAACGTATCACTGAGAGATGGACCAAATTTGCAGTGGTGAGCCGTTTGCCAAAGCCTGGTTACTAAAGCAGATGCTGTTTCTCCAGGGCCCCTAATGGCTGAATGGAATTTGTAGCACTGTATTATAATGAAAGGTTGGGGATTGATGTGGTCTTTCACTAATTGCACTAGTTGTTCAAGGGATTTGGTATCTGGAGACTTCGGAGATGATACGTTCCTCATGAGGTTATATGTTTGTGGGCCACAAACTGTCAGTAATATAACGTTTACTTGTCTTCTACCATTTTATTTTGGCAGCAAAAATGTATGAATGAAATGAAAATGACTTATTGTCACGAGTAGGCTTCAATGAAGTTACTGTGAAAAGCCCCTAGTCGCCACATTCCGGCGCCTGTCCGGGGAGGCTGGTACGGGAATCAAACCGTGCTGCTGGCCTGCTTGGTCTGCTTTAAAAGCCAGCGATTTAGCCTGGTGAGCTAAACCAGCCCCTGTAGGTATCAAAGCCTTTCGACATATTGGCCCCAATTTGCAACCTCTGGATGAAATCGATAGGTTTTCCCGAATAGTGGCATAACTATTCGAATGTTATTACATAGAACATAGAACATAGAACGATACAGCGCAGTACAGGCCCTTTGGCCCTCAATGTTGCACCGACATGGAAAAAAAACTAAAGGCCATCCAACCTATACAATGCCCTTATCATCCATATGCTTATCCAATAAATTTTTAAATGCCCTCAATGTTGGCGAGTTCACTACTGTTGCAGGTAGGGCATTCCACGGCCTCACCACTCTTTGCGTAAAAAACCCACCTCTGACCTCTGTCCTATATCTATTACCCCTCAATTTAAGGCTATGTCCCCTCGTGCTAGCCACCTCCATCCGCGGGAGAAGGCTCTCGCTGTCCACCCTATCTAACCCTCTGATCATTTTGTATGCCTCTATTAAGTCACCTCTTAACCTTCTTCTCTCTAACGAAATCAACCTCAAGTCCATCAGCCTTTCCTCATAAGATTTTCCCTCCATACCAGGCAACATCCTGGTAAATCTCCTCTGCACCCGTTCCAAAGATTCCACGTCCTTCCTATAATGAGGCGACCAGAACTGTACGCAATACTCCAAATGCGGCCGTACTAGAGTTTTGTACAACTGCAACATGACCTCATGGCTCCGGAACTCAATCCCTCTACCAATAAAGGCCAACACACCATAGGCCTTCTTCACAACCCTATCAACCTGGGTGGCAACTTTCAGGGATCTATGTACATGGACACCGAGATCCCTCTGCTCATCCACACTACCAAGAATTTTATCATTAGCCAAATATTCCGCATTCCTGTTATTCTTTCCAAAGTGAATCACCTCACACTTCTCCACATTAAACTCCATTTGCCACCTCTCAGCCCAGCTCTGCAGCTTATCTATGTCCCTCTGTAACCTGCAACATCCTTCCGCACTGTCTACAACTCCACCGACTTTAGTGTCGTCTGCAAATTTACTCACCCATCCTTCTGCGCCCTCCTCTAGGTCATTTATAAAAATGACAAACAGCAACGGCCCCAGAACAGATCCTTGTGGTACGCCACTCGTAACTGAACTCCATTCTGAACATTTCCCATCAACTACCACTCTCTGTCTTCTTTCAAAAAGCCAATTTCTGATCCACATCTCTAAATCACCCTCAATCCCCAGCCTCCGTATTTTCTGCAATAGCCGACCGTGGGGAACCTTATCAAACGCTTTACTGAAATCCATATACACCACATCAACTGCTCTACCCTCGTCTACCTGTTCAGTCACGTTCTCAAAGAACTCGATAAGGTTTGTGAGGCATGACCTACCCTTCACAAAACCATGCTGACTATCCCTAATCATATTATTCCTATCTAGATGATTATAAATCGTGTCTTTTATAATCCTCTCCAAGACCTTACCCACCACAGACGTTAGGCTCACCGGCCTATAGTTACCGGGGTTATCTCTACTCCCCTTCTTGAACAAAGGGACCACATTTGCTATCCTCCAGTCCTCTGGCACTATTCCTGTAGCCAATGATGACCTAAAAATCAAAGCCAAAGGCGCAGCAATCTCTTCCCTGGCTTCCCAGAGAATTCTAGGATAAATCCCATCCGGCCCCGGGGACTTATCTATTTTCACCTTGTCCAGAATTGCCAACACTTCTTCCCTACGCACCTCAATGCCATCTATTCTAATAGCCTGGGTCTCAGCATTCTCCTCCACAATATTATCTTTTTCTTGAGTGAATACTGACGAAAAGTATTAATTTAGTATCTCGCTTATCTCCTCAGCCTCCACACACAACTTCCCACCACTGTCCTTGACTGGCCCTACTCTTACCCTAGTCATTCTTTTATTCCTGACATACCTATAGAAAGCTTTTGGGTTTTCCTTGATCCTACCTGCCAAAGACTTCTCATGTCCCCTCCTTGCTCGTCTCAGCTCTCTCTTTAGATCCTTCCTCGCTTCCTTGTAACTATCAAGCGCCCCAACTGAAACTTCATGCCTCATCTTCACATAGGCCTCCTTCTTCCTCTTAACAAGAGATTCCACTTCTTTGGTAAACCACGGTTCCCTCGCTCGACCCCTTCCTCCCTGCCTGACTGGTACGTACTTATCAAGAACATGCAATAACTGTTCCTTGAACAAGCTCCACATATCCAGTGTGCCCAACCCTTGCAGCCTACTTCTCCAACCAACACATCCTAAGTCATGTCTAATGGCATCATAATTGCCCTTCCCCCAGCTATAACTCTTGCCCTGCGGGGTATACTTATCCCTTTCCATCACTAACGTAAAGGTCACCGAATTGCGGTCACTGTTTCCAAAGTGCTCACCTACCTCCAGATCTAACACCTGGCCTGGTTCATTACCCAAAACCAAATCCAATGTGGCCTCGCCTCTTGTTGGCCTGTCAACATATTGTGTCAGGAAACCCTCCTGCACACATTGTACAAAGAACGACCCATCTAATGTACTCGAACTATATCTTTTCCAGTCAATATTTGGAAAGTTAAAGTCTCCCATAACAACTACCCTGTTACTTTCGCTCTTTTCCAGAATCATCTTCGCCATCCTTTCCTCTACATCCCTAGAACTATTAGGTGGCCTATAGAAAACTCCCAACAGGGTGACCTCTCCTTTCCTGTTTCTAACCTCAGCCCATACTACCTCAGAAGAAGAGTCCCCATCTAGCATCCTTTCCACCACCGTAATACTGTCCTTGACTAGCAGCGCCACACCTCCCCCTCTTTTGCCCCCTTCTCTGAGCTTACTAAAACACCTAAACCCCGGAACCTGCAACAACCATTCCTGTCCCTGCTCTATCCATGTCTCTGAAATGGCCACAACGTCGAAGTCCCAAGTACCAACCCATGCTGCCAGTTCCCCTACCTTATTTCGTATACTCCTGGCATTGAAGTAGACACACTTCAAACCACCTACCTGAACACTGGCACCCTCCTGCGAAGTCAAATCTGTGCTCCTGACCTCTATACTCTCAATCTCCCGTACCCCAAAACTACAATCCAGGTTCCCATGCCCCTGCTGAATTAGTTTAAACCCCCCCCCAAAGAGCACTAACAAATCTCCCCCCCAGGATATTGGTGCCCCTCAGGTTCAGATGTAGACCATCCTGTCTATAGAGGTCCCACCTTCCCCAGAAAGAGCCCCAGTTATCCAGAAATCTGAATCCCTCCCACCTGCACCATCCCTGTAGCCACGTGTTTAATTGCTCTCTCTCCCTATTCCTCATCTCACTATCACGTGGCACGGGCAACAACCCAGAGATAACAACTCTGTTTGTTCTCGCTCTGAGCTTCCATCCTAGCTCCCTAAAGGCCTGCCTGACATCCTTGTCCCCTTTCCTACCTATGTCGTTAGTGCCAATGTGGACTACGACTTGGGGCTGCTCCCCTTCCCCCTTAAGGACCCGGAAAACACGATCCGAGACATCACTTACCCTTGCACCTGGGAGGCAACATACCAAACGTGAGTCTCTCTCGCTCCCACAAAATCTCCTATCTGTGCCCCTGACTATTGAGTCCCCAATTACTAATGTTCTACTCCTTTCCCCCCTTCCCTTCTGAGCAACAGGGACAGACTCCGTGCTAGAGGCCCGTACCCCATGGCTTACCCCTGGTAAGTTGTCCCCCCCCACAAGTATCCAAAACGGTATACTTGTTACTCAGGGGAACGACCGCAGGGGGTCCCTGCACTGACTGCTTCTTCCCAGTCCCTCTTACAGTTACCCATCTATCTCCAGTCTTTGGTGTAACTACTTCCCTGAAGCTCCTATCTATGACCCCCTCTGCCTCCCGAATGATCCGAAGTTCATCCAGCTCAAGCTCCAGGTCCCTAACACGGTTTTTGAGGAGCTGGAGTTGGGTGCACTTCCCACAGATGAAATCAGCAGGGACACTGACGGCGTCCCTCACCTCAAACATTCTGCAGGAGGAGCATTGTACTGCCTTCCCTGACATCACCTCTAGATTTAAAAAAAACAAGAAAAAGAAAAAGAAAGGAAGAGCTTACCTGATATTACCTCAAACCCTGCTCCCGCTGAAAGTTAAGCAAATTTAAAGGCACTCACTCACCTTCACGACAGGCCCCTGCTCCCGCTTCCCAACCACCGTGGGGTGGGGGGGTTGGTTAGAGGAGGAGGTAGGGTGGGAAACACTCACGAAGTGTTTCAGGTTTAACTGTCACTTGCCAACAGCCCCTCCACAAACCACCTTCAACTTAGGCTGACCGCACTGCACGTATGCAAATTCCCCCAGAACAGCTGATCAGTAGCTCTGCTCTGCTGCCCTCTGCTGGATGCTTGTCTTCACTCAAACTCCTTGGGTCTCCTTCGCCGGTTCCCCTTCAACTTAGGCTGACCGCACTGCACGTATGCATATTCCCCCAGAACAGCTGATCAGTAGCTCTGCTCTGCTGCCCTCTGCTGGATGCTTGTCTTCACTCAAACTCCTTGGGTCTCCTTCGCCGGTTCCCCTTCAACTTAGGCTGACCGCACTGCACGTACGCAAATTCCCCCAGAACAGCTGATCAGTAGCTCTGCTCTGCTGCCCTCTGCTGGATGCTTGTCTTCACTCAAACTCCTTGGGTCTCCTTCGCCGGTTCCCCTTCAACTTAGGCTGACCGCACTGCACGTACGCAATTCCCCCAGAACAGCTGATCAGTAGCTCTGCTCTGCTGCCCTCTGCTGGATGCTTGTCTTCACTCAAACTCCTTGGGTCTCCTTCGCCGGTTCCCCTTCAACTTAGGCTGACCGCACTGCACGTATGCAAATTCCCCCAGAACAGCTGATCAGTAGCTCTGCTCTGCTGCCCTCTGCTGGATTCTGATTCTGGATTCTGGATTCCGGACATTGATTCTTTATTTTTTGGAAGGTCTCCGAGGGGTCACACCACCCTCCCCCGCCCCCACACTTTCCGAATGTTGACGACTTGTTCCTTTCAGCTGATACAATTTATTCTCATTGCCAATGTAGGAGGGCAAGATCATACAATTTAGAGTTAAATTTAGAGTTAAATGTAAGAGGATAAGTTCATAAATGATGCGGTACTTGGTGGGGTGGTAAATAGTGAGGAGGATAGACTTAGATTACAGAAGAATATAGACGGCCTGGTCAGATGGGCTGATCAGTGGGAAATGGAATTCATTCTGGTAAAGTGCACGGTGACAATGTTGCTATCAGTTTGAAGATAGTGGACAGAGAGATGATACCACTGTGAAGGCAATGAATTATGGTAAAGGTCTAAAAGGTGACTGTGTCACCAAAAGGAGACAAGAAAGTCTCATTTTCAACAGCAAGATACATCTCCAGAACAAAATATAGATGAATTTCAGGGATAGGACTCTGAAGCTGTAGAATTTCTGAAGATTGGTCTTGGCTTCTGCGCTGAAGGACAGCTTTGGTGGGAAGGAAATTTTCTGATGAGATTGAAGGGTGGACGCGACCTACTTACACCAAAGCTAGTCGCCTCTCCCGATGCTCTGGCAGGGTGATCCTCTATGGAATCAAGTGTTGTGTGCTCCATGGACAACTCTTCCTCGCCAGCCAGCGATATACAAGGCATCTCATTGGTGGGTTCAGTGGGACAAAGATCTGAAATCTGCTCTTCCACAACACAGCTCACTCCTCAAACATAAAGAACAGTGTCTTCTTGTGCTTCAGTAGTAGGTTCAAACAGCACATTGATCTCTCAGTGCTACTGATTTGGTGCTGCAATGCCTTCTCTCTCATAACCTTTTCAGAAAGGTAACCCAGGTCTAAAGCTCTTCTTGTGGATGGTCACCGTCTGCCACAGAGTCTCCTGTGTCCTCATTGTCTGGCCTGGCTTCAAAAAGAGAGATCCACAATCCCAAAATTTTCCAGGGATTGGTTGAATAGTGATTTCCAGTTGGAGAGTCAACCACAACTCAATGAATAAACCTTACTGGCTGTGAGAGGATGAAAATCCACTGGTTCTACACATGACTTTTGGATTCCCCCATGAAAGACGTCCAGTTGCTCTGCAGTAAGTCACCATCTGCTTATTCCAGAATGCCCAATTAGATACTGTCCCAAATGGTCGGATGTTATTAAAATAAATGTATTGTTTTCTTGCGCAAGTAAAATCAAACCACCAGTTGCTTGGTAAACCATGTTTTGGCAGCAACTAAGAGAAAGGAAGGAACAGGAAAGCACAGGGAACACGGTGTTCTTTGTAACTGATTCGATTTAGAAGTCAGAGGGCTGTGAGCGAGAAAGCAATCGTCAGTAACAGATGAAGTGTCGAAGAAGGAACAGCAGGAGAGAGTGAGAGACAGCCATCCGCAGGAAACAGCTCAGCTAGACATGAAGTGCTGAAGGAAGAAGCTAATTTGTGCAAAATATTGTTTCCTTCACTAAACCGAAGACCATTCCCAAGTCGTGGTCACTTGAGATGCACGGTGTGGTAGTCATGATATGGTTGTTGTTTGGGAAATGGAGCACACAATACTTGATTCCATAGAAATTCACACTGCACGAGCATTGGGAGAGCCAACTAGATTGGGTGAAAGTATGTCGACATCCACCCTTCAATCACATCAGAAAATCTCCTTGAGGGGCGCCACTCCACATCAAGCGTGGCTGACCTGGAGTCTCTACCGCTCTTACCAACAGCCATTGATATGGTTAGAAGGATTTTCAGATGGACACACTCAACCTGTTTGACCGCATTCTAAAGGCACCTTGCTTGGCCATCAAGTCCTGGGGTGGGACTCAAACCTGGAGCTTCGGTCTCAGAGGCAGGGACGCTACCCACTGCACCACTAGAGGAGGTATAGTATAATGGGTTAATAGTTATGGTAATGAGTTAGTGATGCATCTTATGGTGCAACAATGTCAGACTAGAGCTACTCATGTGTAGATGGAAATCGCCATGTGTAGATCAAGGAGATTCTCCAGCATTGACCCATAACAAGAGAGATTGAGCAGCTGAAGCCTATACTCGCTGGAGTTTAGAAGAATGAGAGGAGATCAAGTTGAGGTATATGAGATGCTAATGGAGGTTGACAGAGTAGACATGAAGTGGATGTTTCCACTTGTTGGGCATTCGCCGGAACCTTTACAGAATCAAGGAATTGTTTTGACTATCATAACCAATGCCTCCACCATCTCTGCTGCCACTTTTTTTAAGACTCAAGGATGTAGGCCATCAGGCCCTGACAATCTGTCTGCCTTTAATTCCAATAGCTTGATCACTACTTTTTCCCTAGTGATGGTTACTATTTTACATCCCTCCTTTTCACCAACCTCTGCGTTCCCTGTTACTATTGGGATGGTTCTAATGTCCTCCACCGTGAAAACCGAGGCAAAATATTGATTCTGTGCCCTTGTCACTTCTGCGTTCCCCATTAACTACCCAGTCTCATCCTCAAGGGACCCACATTGACTTTAGCTGCTCTCTTCCTTTTTATATACTTATAGAATCTTTTTCTGTACATTTTATATTTTGCGTTAGATTTCTTTCAGAATTCACCTTTGCCCTTTTTATTACTTTTTCAATAACCCTCTGTTGGTCTTTAAATGTTTTGAAATTGGGGCGGCATGGTAAAATAGTGGTTAGCACTGCTGCCTCAAAGCACCAGGGATGCGGGTTCAATACCAGCCTTGGGTGAGTGCCTGTGTGGAGTTTGCACTTTCTCCCCATGTCTGCGTGGGTTTCCACTGGCTGCTTCGGTTTCCTCCCACTGTCAAACAATGTACAGGTTAGGTGGATTCGTCATGCTAAATTGCCCCTTAGTGTCCAAAAGGTTTAGCTTTACTGGGTTATGGAATAGGATATGTGCCTAGATAGACAGCTCTTTCAGAGGGTCGGTTCAGACTTGATGGGCCGAATGGCCTCGTTTTGCACTGTAGAGATACTATGATTCCAATTCTCCAGCCTGCCACCGAACTTTGCAAATGGCATGTCCTAGTCTTTGTCTTTATGTTACCTTAAAACTCCGTACTTATCCACAGATGCATTGTCCCCTTTTACAATCTTTCTTCCTTGCTACGATATATTTTAGACGTGAGGAATTGAATATCTCTTTAAATATCTGCCACTGTTCATCAGCGGTCCTAGCTTTTAGCCCTTTTTGCAAGTCCACTAGGGCCAAATCTCACCTCATGTGCTTGTAATTATCTTGGTTTAACACCAGAACACTAGTGTAAATATGAGTTATTGCTTTTGAGCTGGAAGCTCGGCTTTGGTATGACACTGATGTCAAAACTACTGTCAGTTTGAGTATGAAACTGGACAAATGCTTCAGTACAGACAGTGGTTCCACAGCGTAGCAATGCCTTCCTGCAGTTCTCCTCCAGGTTGTCTGGAGACTGTTGTATTTCCAAGGGATGGCAGCAAGATACCCTCGTGCATGTCTGAGGCTGACTGGACAGAGATCGTAGTTGAGGCTAGCAGCTATGGAGTCCACAAGCGATACTGGGCTCAAAAGCCTGTAAGGTTGAATGGCACATCATTACGTCGACAAACTGGCTCTGATGAATGTAGCAAGCCATGTATATGTGTGAGTGAAGTGGTTTGACTGGTGGGAGATTAGATTCAGGGATCAGCACCAGATGGACTGAGTGTGTGGGAGCCGGTTTATGCTGAAAATATCGGCTGGAATTTTCCGGGTGTTCCCATTGCCGTTTGTCCAGTCCCGACGACGGCAAACCCTCACAGCAGATCCTGCAAATATTAAAGATACAAAGAACAGGAAAGGAGATGTCGAATTTGGGATTGATTGTTCTGTTTCTCGTCAGCAGCTATTACCAAACTTAGTAAATCAGCAGCAAGAAATTTTACAATATTTGAAACAGCGGGAGGTATGATGAAAAATGACGAAGAAGACCATTTGGATCTGTCATCGGTAAGAACTGACAAGTTCTGTGACTGATCGAAAGATGTGGAGCAGGCAGTTCAATGTGGGGAGGTGTGAGGTGATTCATTTTGGTAGGAAGAACATGGACAGACAATATAAAATAAGGGTACATTTCTTGAGGGGGTGCAGGAGCAGAGGAACCTGGGTGTTTCTGATCTTGGAGAACCTCACTGTTAGTTATTCAACTGGAGCATATTTTACTCCCCAACTTACCAGTGACACTTAGAGTTGGGTTACACCTCATGAACCTCTTTGTTCAAGCTATAGTAGGGGAGCTACGCTACCACTAAATGGGTTGCCAGCTGTCCGAACACAGAAAATGCATAGCAATTATATGCATAGCAATTATATGGCCAGTCCTTCTGAACAGCAGGCACTACAAACAATAATTCAGTTCCATACACAATTCACAACTTGGTCAGTGAAAGCTGCTGCTTGTTAATTAATCCCAACCCTCATCCCACAGTGTGATGAATGATGTCATGGTCGAAATGAGGCAAGCCAAATTCTTAATTGCCTTAAGGTCAGAATGATCAATCCGTGATTGGTTTAATTGGTTTCTCGAGGCTGATGGTCAACTCTTGATATAATTTCAATTATTTGTGGGACCATCCCACTTGTTAATGTTTGTTTCTGTTACCTCGTACAAAGGAAAAATAATCCCCCTTACTCATTTGTTCAGGATGAAGAAATATGCTGTCTATGTTTGGACCGGTTATTTGAAGATCACTATTCCTTCCCTCTGTGCTTACTTGGAATGAGTGTCTTTACTTGTAAAATTACACAAAATCTATATAAAATATATATGGGCAGGGGCTGGTTTAGCTCAGTGGGCTAGACAGTTGACTTGTGATGCAGAACAAACCCAGAAGTGCGGGTTCAATTCCCGTACCAGATGAGGATTCTGAGTTCTCCCTCTGTGTACCCGAACAGGCACCAGAATGTGGCAGCCAGGGGCTTTTCAAGTAACTTCATTGCAGTATTACTGTAAGCCTACTTGTGACAATAAAACTATAGTACAGATAAACCATAGAAAGCATCCTATCTGGCTGCATCACAGCCTGGTATGGCAACTGCTCGGCCCAGGACGGTAAGGAAATTCAGAGAGTCGTGAATACCGCCCAGTCCATCACACAAACCTGCCTCCCATCCATGGACTCCATCTACATCTCCCCCTGTCTGGGGAAAGCGGGCAGCATAATCAAGGATCCCTCCCACCTGGCTTACTCACTTTTCCAACTTCTTCCAGCGGGCAGGTGATACAGAAGTCTGAGAACACGGACGAACAGACTCAAAAACAGCTTCTTCCCCACTGTCACCAGACTCCTAAATGACCCTCTTATTGACTGACCTCATTAACACTACACCCTGTATGCTTCATCCGATGCCAATACTTACGTAGTTACATTGTATATCTTGTGTTGCCCTATTATGTATTTTCTTGAATTTTGTTTAATTCCCTTTTCTTCCATGTACTGCATGATCTGTTGAGCTGCTTGCAGAAAAATGCTTTTCACTGTACCTCGGTACACGTGGCAATAAAAAAATCCAATCCAATCCAATCGCTTATTGTTGCAAATAAGCTTCAATGGAGTTACCGTGAAAAGCCCTGAGTCGCCACATTCGGGCGCCTGTTCGGGGAGGCTGGTACAGGAATTGAACCCGCGCTGCTGGCCTTGTTCTGCATCACAAGCCAGCTGTTTAGCCTACTGTGCTAAACCAGCCCCCTATATCAACATTCAAAAGTGATATGTCGGCTAAATATAATACGGTACATTCAGTAATTCGAAGAACTGAAGAATTACAAGAATTAATTACAGAACTTAATTCTAAACTTACAAAATCGATGACTTTCCTTAAATATCGCAAGTTAAACTACACTAATTCAATCCACAATGCTGACTGTTTTAATACTTTTTTACCATAGCACAATGGACTTCATTGTGAGGGAGGTAGATAGTTTGCACCAGTGGTGATTACTCAAACTTGATGTCTCAGATCACTGTCATCAAGCGATATGTTTTTGTTTTTCTTTGTTAATTGTGTGTAGGATGCTAAGACCGAACGATGGGATGAGCTTGTGTCCTAGAATTCACTATAGAATCATATTGAGTTGACATAGAAACTGTTCCCACTGGTTAGGGAGGCCAGGGCTCAGTGGGACAGAGTCTGAAATTTAGAGCCAGAACTTTCAGGCGTGAAATTTGGTAAATCTTCTACATCCAAGGGTAGTAGAAGTTTGTAACACCTTTCCACAAACAATTGATGATAGATCAATTGTTAATTTAAAATCTATTTTTAGAAATATGTTATCAAACATTTTGAGGGTTAAGAGACAAAGGAAGGAATGCAAAGTTAGGCTTCAGATCAGCCATGATCTCACTGAATGACAGAGCAGGTTTGAGGGGCTGAATGGTCTACTCCTGTTCCTATGTTCCCATGTTGCTGTAGTGCTTTGTCGTTGTAACTGTTTAAAGTGAGACAATTGTCATTTAAAGAGCAGATTTGTTCCAGACAAATATTGGTGAGAAGATTTAATGACTTGTTTATTGATTATAGATTCACAATGGAACATCAACATGACAGAGTCTTCAGGATTTCACATTCTGCAATAGAACGGTTACTGTAAGAAGTGGGGAAATGAAATGTTTCAATTCAGACAACTTCCCAATATTCTTAACGTTCATTAATTTAGTTCGTTATAACCTCTAACCACAATTTCCAAACATTCTCCATTTCTAATACCAGTTTTCTATGTAGCCATCTAAGATGGACACTGGGCTACAAAATGGAGAACTGCTAAGGCTGCAGGGAAAAACAGTCTTAGTGAGGACAAGCAGCTTGCAGAAGACTGTTTTGCATTCGGCACGTACAGAAACCAGTTTCTGGCCAGGTGCAGAGTTTCAGCCAAAGGTGCAAATGGGAAACAGATCTGCATAGTAATGAGGTGATCCAGATCCAGACCCCGCACAATAGAAACATTTAAGTATCAATGGATACTTTTCCTTAGACGCCCAGACAGAATGGCGCCAAAGCAACCAACACAAAGAGCCGTAGGGACCGCCCCACCCATCGAGGAACGACCCTCAGATTGGGGAGTTTGAAAGATATCGATTGGGAGAGACCCAATCGATACCTAGCAGGTGAAAGAACCGCCCCAAGGGGCACGGACTTCTAGGACCTATAAGAATAGATCCCGCACATGGTTCGGTCTGTTTTTAGCTCCGGCCCAGACCTGTTACATCGCATCCTGACTCCAGTTTCATCACCGGCCGTTGAGCATCAGCCATCGAACTGTAAGTGCCAACACAACGATCGCTACGTGATCCAGACCTTGCTAGATCTTGACAACTTTGCGAATAAGAAAGTTGCAGACCAAGAACGGGACGAAGGCCTTGTTCCCTGACCTTGCCTGTTCCTGTCTAGATAAGTATTTAGTTGTTTAGTATTAGAAGTAAGTTAGTCTCTTTAGCGTATGCATGTGTATTTATTATATTTGTCATAATAAACACCAATCGTTTGGACTTACTAATCGGTGTACGGATTTATTACTTTGAACCTGACCTTGATATACTTGTGACGGTGTCTCAATACGGCACCTGGTGACTCCGAGCATAATTACACATACAGAGCCATAGTAGTGTTAAGCACACGGCCTTTAAACGGAGGCGTGTTAATCACACTCCAGTAAAACGAGCAACACCCAGAAGGGCGCGAAACCCTTTGGGGTATAAAACAGAGTCCCCAAGGTCAGAGCGCTGTCTTAAGATCTCTTGAACTCTTCATCTTCACCTTGGCATTTAGCTCTCAGCGACAAGAGGCCTGCCAAGCACCAGTCAAGTAAGTCTAAGGTCAACGCCCGCTACGGGATAGGCGCTCCTAGCTACTATTCTATACCAGTTCGAAGCCAGCAGTATCAGAACCGGACAACGGCCATTGTTCCTCTGACTGAGTGGGCGCCCGAAGCTAAGTATAGGCTTTTAGTTGTAGTTTAGTGAGTAGAGTTTGTGCATGAATAATAATTGACTGTGTGTGTAAATAAACGTGTATTGATTTCAAACTTACTAACTGGTGTATCGCGTCATTGATCAGTATTTGGTTTTGAACCTCATGGTGGTATCAGAAAGATACCTGGCGACTCTTGAGCAACGGTAATTAAAACAGAGCAAATTAAAGAAAGCATAACGAGCAGCAGTGTAATGCCCTGCCTGCAACAGTAGTGGACTCGCCAACATTAAGGGCATTTAAATGGTCATTGGATAAACATATGGATGTTAAGGGAATAGTGTAGATGGGCTTTAGAGTGGTTTCACAGGTCGGCGCAGCATCGAGGGCAGAAGGGCCTGTACTGCACTGTAATGTTCTATGTTACCCCCCCCCTTCCCTCCCCTCCCCCCAGGTGCCATTGCACCTGGTCCATGTTTGTGTGGACCAGTTCTAAACAGTGCCACAGTGAGGTCTCCTAGGCGAGAGGTGAGAGCTGCATAAAGATCTGCTGGACCAAGGCCTTCATGATGGTCGCCTCGAGGCACTTGTATGTCGGAGTCACGGCATCAAACAGAACATCAGAAAGTGGTCGGCACAGTGGCACAATGGTTAGCACTGCTGCCTCACAGCAACAGGGACCTCGGTTTGATTCTGATCTCAGGTGAATTTACATGTGTGGAATTTACATGTTCTCTCCCACTGTCTGCGTGGGTTTCCTCCGGGTGCTCCGGTTTCTACCCACAGTCCAAAGATGAGCAGGTGAGGTGGATTCGCCATGCTAAAAAGCTCCTTAAGAGTTCAAAGGTTAGGTGGGGTTATGGGTGGGGGGATTGAGCCTGGGTGCGTTGCTCTTTCAGAGCGTTGATGCAGACTCAATGGGCCGAATGGCCTCCTTCTACACTTTATGAAATGAAAAATGAAAATCACTTATCGTCACAAGTAGGCTTCAAATGAAATTACTGTGAAAAGCCCCTCGTCGCCACATTCCGGCCCCTGTTCAGGGAGGCTGGTATGGGAATTGAACCGTGCTGCTGGCCTGCCTTGGTCTGCTTTAAAAGGCAGCCAATTACCCCAGTGTGCTAAACTAGCCTTAGGCACTTTGTCTTTTTTTTAGAGTGTTTTTATTCGGTTTTCACATTTTGTATTTCACAATTCTTATGTTATATGTTACACTTTACATAAGAGCATCGACCAGAGAAAAAAAAATACAAAACAACATAACAAAAAAAATGGGAAAGAAATAAAAGGCGGTAAGAAGACAGGTGGATGTCAGTGCAGATATTTACATACAATTGCTTTCCCTCCTGTTGTGGCCGTGTCCCTCCTTTGTTGCCATTCCCAGTTTACCCCGGCGCATATTTACAGATGTCGAGCGACAGTTTTGATCCCTTGTTCTTCTCAATTTCATCATATCCTCCCCCCCACACCGTCCCCCACCCCCCCCCCTCCCCCCAACTCCCTCTCTTTCCTTTCCATCTTTATCCTGTGACCCGCTTGTGCCTCTCTCCCCCCCCCCCCCAACCCACCGCCAGCCTCAGCCCCCGACCCCTCTTGTTCTATTGGGTGTTAACTACGAACGGATCCTGGAACAAGTGTGTGAATGGCTTCCACGTCCTGTGAAAGCTCTCTTCCAACCATAGGGTGGCAAATATTATTAATTCCGTCAGATCGGACAGCCAGTCCACAGCCTTGAATGGTGCTGCCGATCGGCAGCCGAGCAGATTCCCCGATAGGATTTCAGCAAGACAAAGGCTAGGACATCGGTCCCCTCTCTATGAAGAGTTCTGGCTGGTTTGAGACCCTGAAGACTGCCATTTTTGGGAAATGGCTCCACCCTCCCACAACCCTGCAAATGGCCTGAAAAAAGTCCGTCCAGTACCTGAGAAGTTTGGGAGTTACTGCAGCTATATTAGCAGAGAGTCAAACTCATTTAAGAACTGTGTTAATAGTTCAATAAACACGTTGAACTCATTTCATAGTCTGGAGCTTCCTTTGTCAAAGCATACATCAAGGAAGCAGCTTATGCTACACAAAGTAGCATAACACAACATGATACCAGGAGTGCCTCTTAAATCTATTTAGTTCAACTCGGCAAGATCCGTGACAACCAGCAACCGAACTCAGGCACGATGATCGAGATTCCGGTTCCTCAGCAAGTCAGGTACCAGGGCAATCTCTGTGCCAACTAGCATGCATTCAAGCAAAGATTACAGCTTTACATGGAAGCATCCGACCTAAATGGCGTGGCCGATGCTAAGAAGATAGCTTTTCTACTTACCATTGTGGGTGAACATGCAACAGAGCTCTTCAACTCCTTTAAATACTCCAAAGGGCAGGACAGAATGCATTAAAGACAGTCCTGGACAAATTTGAAAGCTACTGCAAGGTAAACACAAAAGAAATCGGTAAAACTGGCGCCAATACTCACCACGAGGCAGAAGTAGGGTTGCAACAGAAGCAAACAGCAATTCTGATTGACAGCCATCTTGCGCGTATCGAGCCAGCCTAGTCTGCACATGTGGACTTCCGGTTGCGGCTATGCGGAGCTAAGCCGCACGTTCGGCAGCTCCCACTTTAATAGGACTTGTGGGCTCTTTTAAGGGCCCCAAACGGCGCTGAATCGACGATTCCCGGTGGATAAAGGGGATAAAACCCCCCGGGATTTATGGTGCAGACTCGGAGTGGGGCAAGGAGAAAAACGGCAGCAGCTCCCCTGGAAAATCGGGGGAAGGTGGACAAAATGGCGGCCGGTGGAGCCCATGAGGAGTGGAGGCAGTGGGCGGAGGAGCAGCAGGCGGCCCTTCTGCGCTACTTTACGGAGCTGAAAGGGGAGTTGTTGGAATCCCTGAAGGTGATGACTAGTAAGCTGCTGGAGACCCAGACAACCCAGGGTGCAGCGATACTTGAGTTGCAGCAGCAGGTCTCTGAGCGGGCACCCTCTGTTGTGCAGCCCTGGGTGAGTTGGGGGCAGATGCCTGTGTCCGCCTGGAGGCGGACGGCCCTGGTCGTTCGGCATCACGGGTTATTTAGATACGCTCGGCCGGGTGCTGGACGGTCCCAGTGGGCAGGGTGTGAAGGGACAGAGGATGGGGAGGTGTCCCAGTGGGCAGGATGTGAAGGGTCAGAGGATGGGGGTGGTGTCCCAGTGAGCAGAGTGTGAAGGGACAGAGGATGGGGGAGGGGGTGTGTTTGTCATGCAGGGTTGTCTCACTTGTTGCAGCTCCGCCATCCTCGCGTTGCGCGATCTCCCGGGTGGCAGACCCCCCAACAATGTCCAGTGCCCTCTGCTCAAACGTGGTGAGGGGGTGCAGGATGGGCGAACCCCCTCCAGTCTTGTTCCGCTCACGAGTGTTGTGAGCGGTCTTGTCCTGTTGGGGGAGGGGGCATAGGTAGATCATTACAATACGGCAGGTATCAGCAGTCCGTTCAGATACTGGCACAGTTTGGGGGTCAAGTTGTAATAAGACCATTGCATCTCTCCACGGGGGCCAGAGCGCTGGGTCTGTGACTACTTTGTGAACCACCCTCAACTCACTGTGCCCCAATCCCCCCTCCATACCCCGCGCCCGGGGGGGGGGGTGATTAAGTAAAGGGGGGAGGGATGGTTGTGACTCGTGGGCACCCTCTTGGCACTTACCCTGGCAGCCCTGGTGAGGTCGTGCATCTTCCTCCGACATTGCTCTGTAGAGCGAGGGGTCTGCCCCACAGCACTGACGGCAGCAGCCACCTCACGCCAGGCCTGGCGCACCGCGCTGGCAGGCTGGTGATGCCCTCTACGCGGGCAGATGATGCCCCTCCTCTGCTCGATTGATTCGAGCAGCGTCTCCATGTCAGCCTCAACGAATCGCGGTGATGCCCTCCTGAGCTCCGACATCCTGGCCTAGTTTCTGTGCTCGCCCGTGCCTTTTTACGGCGTCGGGCGCGTCACGTGGGCGTGTTCGTATCGTCGCCACGATCCGGCATCATCGCGCACGTGATTGACGCGGCCCCGTTCCTAGCTCATTTCCCGGACGTGAATACGTTGGGAACTGGGCCGTGTCGGGCCGTCGTAAAAGTCGGCCGTTTTCACGGCCGATTCGCGATTTCCACGGGTGCGGAGAATCGCGCCCAGGATGACTATCTCCTTTAGCAGCCCTGTTCACGGTCATCTTGTAATGGCCGCAAATCCAAACTTTGCTGTCTGGCTTTAACACTGGGGCTATTGGTGCTGCCTATTTCGAAAACTGTACAGTGCTCATTATTCCTAGGTCTTCCAGACATTTCAGCTACACTTCAACTTTCTGATGCAGAGAACAGGGCATTGTTTGGGCTCTAAAAAAGTTAATGTTGTGTCAGGGTCTATGTAAATTTTGGCCTTCACCCCTGTTATGAGAACAAATAACAAAGAAAAGTACAACACAGGAACAGGCCCTTCGGCCCTCCATGCCTGTGCCGATCGTGATGCCCGAACTAAAAAAAAACCTTCTGCTCTTACTTGGTCTGTCTCCCTTTAAAGAAACCCCAGCTCTCTCTGGAAGACGTCCTGGCTTTGCACAGAAGTTCCTGGAAAGCCCCACTTGTGGTGATGAGTATCTCCAGCCAATTTGGCCTGATTTTCTTTAGCCAATCTTTCCCCTAGGGGCTTGGTCTCTGTCCTTTTGCTACAATTAAGGGCAACAGGGCAGACGAGTGCTGATCTGATTCTTTACTCAGAGAGTAGTAGGGGTGTGGAACGCCCTGCCTGCAATAGTAGTAGACTCGCCAACTTTAAGGGCATTTAAGTGGTCACTGGATAGACATATGGATGAAAATGGAATAGTGTAGGTCAGATAGGCTTCAGATGGTTTCACAGGTCGGCGCAACATCGAGGGCCGAGGGGCCCGTACTGCGCTGTAGTGTTCTATGTTCTATGGTGTTGACGCCACGCCCATTATTCACTGGGCCTCCCCAGTATAGGTTGTTACAGTGGCTGTTGTACAGCTGAGGCTCAAATGTTGCAGCCTCCCTGTGGATACTTATATGTCTGATCTCCTGCCACCTTGGCAGCAGCACTTACACTAACCTTCATATTTAATGGTCGGCCATTAACAATAAGAACTTTTTCGATACGGGATGTCTTATTTAAATTCACCATGTTAAGCTTATAATCTATGGATTTCTCTTCCGGATTTTCAATAAGTTTATTCACTGAAGTTGGCGATGATATTTTTGGGAACTGGTTGCAGTCTGGCTGACTCTGCATCTGGCTTGTATATGGCCTTTTCTAATTGCATCTGTCTTAGGATGGCCTCTCCCACAACAATAACAAGCCTCTAGACCCTGTGACTGATGGTCACTTTTCCTTTTCTCAGGCTCCATTACACCCTCACCACGGGTACTTTGAGCTGCTGGCGTTTCCCGCCATAAGTGATTTACCTCACTTTGCACATCTTTCAGCTCAAAAGCACTTTGTTCAGCTCTTTCAGTTGTTTGAGCCAATTCAACTGCCTTAGCTCAGGATATTCTGGTGTGTGCCAGCAACGTCCTCTGAATGTTCAATGTAATGATAGTGCAGACCAAGCAGTTATGTAACGTATCACTGAGAGATGGACCGGGAGTGGGGGGGGGCTCCGCAGGTATAACATTTCTAGTCAGCCGTTTGCCAAAGCCTAGTTACTAAAGCGGATGCTGTTTCTCCAGGGCCCCTAATGGCTGAATGGAATTTGTAGCACTGTATTATAATGAGAGGTTGGGGATTGATGTGGTCTTTCACTAGTTGCACTAGTTGTTCAAGGGATTTGGTATCTGGAGCCTTCGGAGATGATAAGTTCCTCATGAGGTTATATGTTTGTGGGCCACAAACTGTCAGTAATATAACGTTTACTTGTCTTCTGCCATGTTTATTTTGTCAGCAAAAATGTATCAAAGCCTTTCGACATATTGGCCCCAATTTGCAACCTCTGGATGAAATAGATCGATTTTCCCGGATAGTGGCATAACTATTCGAATGTTATTGATTCTTTATTTTTTTGGAAGGTCTCTGAGGGGTCACGTCCCCCCCCCCCAACACTTTCCGAATGTTGACGACTTGTTCCTTTCAGCTGATACAATTTATTCTCAGTGCCAATGTAGGAGGGCAAGATCATACAATTTAGAGTGAAATGTTAGAGGATAAGTTCACAAATGATGCGATACTTGGTGGGGTGGTAAATAGTGAGGAGGATAGACTTAGATTACAGAAGAATACAGACGGCCTGGTCAGATGGGCAGTGGGAACTGGAATTCATTCTGGTTAAGTGTGAGGTGATGTGTGAGGTGATGCACTGGGGCAGCACAAATAAGGCACGGTGACAAAGTTGCTGTCAGTTTGAAGATAGTGGACAGAGAGATGATACCACTGTGAAGGCAATGAATTGTGGTAAAGGTCTAAAAGGTGACTGTGTCACCAAAAGGAGACAAGGAAGTCTCATTTTCAACAACAAGATACATCTCCAGAACAAAATATAGATGAATTTCAGGGATAGGACTCTGAAGCTGTAGAATTTCTGAAAATTGGTCTTGGCTTCTGCGCTGAAGGGCAGCTTTGGTGGGAAGGAAATTTTCTGATGAGATTGAAGGGTGGACATCGACCTACTTTCACCAAAGCTAATCGCCTCTCCCGATGCTCTGGCAGGGTGATGCTCTATGGAAACAAGTGTTGTGTGCTCCATGGACAACTCTTCCTGGCCAGCCAGCGATATACAAGGCATCTCATTGATGGGTTCAGTGGGACAAAGATCTGAAATCTGCTCTTCCACAACACAGCTCACTCCTCAAACATAAAGAACAGTGTCTTCTTGTGCTTCAGTAGTAGGTTCAAACAGCACATTGATCTCTCAGTGCTACTGATTTGGTGCTGCAATGCCGTCTCTCTCATACCCTTTTCAGAAAGGTAACCCAGGTCTAAAGCTCTTCTTGTGGATGGTCACCGTCTGCCACAGAGTCTCTTGTGTCCTAATTGTCTGGCCTGGCTTCAAAAAGAGAGATCCACAATCCCAAAATTTTCCAGGGATTGGTTGAATAGTGATTTCCAGATGGAGAGTCAACCACGACTCAATGAATAAATCTTACTGGTTGTGAGAGGATGAAAATCCACTGGTTCTACACATGACTTTTGGATTCCTCCATGAAAGACGTCCAGTTGCTCAGCAGTAAGTCACCATCTGCTTATTCCAGAATGCCCAATTAGATACTGTCCCAAATGGTCGGATGTTATTAAAATAAATGTATTGTTTTCTTGCGCAAGTAAAATCAAACCACCAGTTTCATGATAAACCATGTTTTGGCAGCAACTAAGAGAAAGGAAGGAACAGGAAAGCACAGGGAACACGGTGTTCTTTGTAACTGATTCGATTTAGTAGTCAGAGGGCTGTGAGCGAGAAAGCAGTCGTCAGCCACAGATGAAATGTCGAAGAAGGAACAGCAGGAGAGAGCGAGAGACAGCCATCCGCAGGAAACAGCTCAGCTAGACATGAAGTGCTGAAGGCAGAAGCCAATTCGTGCAAAAGATTGTTTCCTTCACTAAACCGAAGACCATTCCCAAGTCGTGGTCACTTGAGATGTACGGTGTGGTAGTCATGGTATGGTTGTTGTTTGGGAAATGGAGCACACAATACTTGATTCCATAGAGGGTCACACTGCCTGAGCATTGGGAGAGCCAACTAGCTTGGGTGAAAGTATGTCGACATCCACCCTTCAATCACATCAGAAAATCTCCTTGAGGGTTGCCACTCCACATCAAGCGTGGCTGACCAGGAGTCTCTACCGCTCTTACCAACAGCCATTGATATGGTTAGAAGGATTTTCAGATGGACACACTCAACCTGTTTGACCGCATTCTGAAGGCACCATCCTTGGCCATCAAGTCCTGGGGTGGGACTCAAACCTGGAGCGTTGGTCTCAGAGGCAGGGACTCTACCCACTGCACCACTAGAGGAGGTATAGTATAATGGATTAATAGTTATGGTAATGAGTTAGTGATGCATCTTATGGTGCAACAATGCCAGCAGCATGGTAGGTACACTGTGAAGCAGAAAGAATACTCCGGAATCAAGACACATGCACCTATTTTGTAGCCTTTCCTGTATTTACTGTTAATAATGTAGTTTTGAAGCAATCAGCATGAGTCAGACTAGAGCTACTCATGTGTAGATGGAAATCTCCCTGTGTAGATCAAGGAGATTCTCCAGCCTTGACCCATAACAAGAGAGATTGAGCAGTTGAAGCCAATACTCGCTGGAGTTTAGAAGAATGAGAGGAGATGAAGTTGAGGTATATAAGATGCTAATGGAGGTTGACAGAGTAGACATGAAGTGGATGTTTCCACTTGTTGGGCATTCGCCGGAACCTTTACAGAATCAAGGAATTGTTTTGACTATCATAACCAATGCCTCCACTATCTCTGCTGCCACTTTTTTTAAGACTTGAGGATGTAGGCCATCAGGCCCTGACAATCTGTCTGCCTTTAATTCCAATAGCTTGATCACTACTTTTTCCCTAGTGATGGTTGCTATTTTACATCCCTCCTTTTCACCAACCTCTGCGTTCCCTGTTACTATTGGGATGGTTCTAGTGTCCTCCACCGTGAAAACCGAGGCAAAATATTGATTCTGTGCCCTTGTCACTTCTGCGTTCCCCATTAACTACCCAGTATCATCCTCAAGGGACCCACATTGACTTTAGCTGCTCTCTTCCTTTTTATATACTTATAGAATCTTTTTCTGTACATTTTATATTTTGCGTTAGATTTCTTTCAGAATTCACCTTTGCCCTTTTTATTACTTTTTCAATAACCCTCTGTTGGTCTTTAAAAGTTTTGAAATTGGGGCGGCATGGTAAAATAGTGGTTAGCACTGCTGCCTCAAAGCACCAGGGATGCGGGTTCAATACCAGCCTTGGGTGACTGCCTGTGTGGAGTTTGCACTTTCTCCCCATGTCTGCGTGGGTTTCCACTGGCTGCTTCGGTTTCCTCCCACTGTCCAACAATGTACAGGTTAGGTGGATTAGTCATGCTAAATTGTCCCTTAGTGTCCAAAAGGTTAACTAGCTTTACTGGGTTATGGAATAGGATATGTGCCTAGATAGAGTGCTCTTTCAGAGGGTCGGTTCAGACTTGATGGGCCGAATGGCCTCGTTTTGCACTGTAGAGATACTATGATTCCAATTCTCCAGCCTGCCACCGAACTTTGCAAATGACATGTCCTGGTCTTTGTCTTTATGTTATCTTAAAACTCCGTACTTATCCACAGATGCATTGTCCCCTTTTACAATCTTTGATATATTTTAGACGTGAGGAATTGAATATCTCTTTAAATATCTGCCACTGTTCATCAGCGGTCCTAGCTTTTAGCCCTTTTTGCAAGTCCACTAGGGCTAAATCCCACCTCATGTGCTTGTAATTACCTTGGTTTAACACCAGAACACTAGTGTAAATATGAGTTATTGCTTTTGAGCTGGAAGCTCGGCTTTGGGATGACACAGATGTCAAAACTGTCAGTTTGAGTATGAAACTGGGCAAATGCTTCAGTACAGACAGTGGATCCACAGCGTAGCAATGCCTTCCTGCAGTTCTCCTCCAGGTTGTCTGGAGACTGTTGTATTTCCGAGGGATGGCAGCAAGATACCCTCGTGCATGTCCAAGGCTGACTGGACAGAGATCATAGTTGAGGCTAGCAGCTATGGAGTCCACTAGCGATACTGGGCTCAAAAGCCTGTAAGGTTGAATGGCACATCATTACGTCAACAAACTGGCTCTGATGAATGTAGCAAGCCATGTATATGTGTGAGTGAAGTGGTTTGACTGGTGGGAGATTAGATTCAGGGATCAGCACCAGATGGACTGAGTGTGTGGGAGCCGGTTCATGCTGAAAATATCGGCTGGAATTTTCCGGGCGTTGCCATTGCCGTTTGTCCAGTCCCGACGACGGCAAACCCCCACAGCAGATCCTGCAAACATTAAAGATACAAAGAACAGGAAAGGAGATGTCGAAGTTGGGATTGATTGTTCTGTTTCTCGTCAGCAGCTATTGCCAAACTTAGTAAATCAGCAGAACAAAATTTTACAACATTTGAAACAGCGGGAGGTATGATGAAAGATGACGAAGAAGACCATTTGGATGTGTCCTCGGTATGAACTGACAAGTTCTGTGACTGATCGAAAGATGTGGAGCAGGCAGTTCAATGTGTGGAGGTGTGAGGTGATTCATTTTGGTAGGAAGAACATGGACAGACAATATAAAATAAGGGGTACAATTCTTGAGGGGGTGCAGGAGCAGAGGAACCTGGGTGTTTCTGATCTTGGAGAACTTCACTGTTAGTCATTCAACTGGAGCATATTTTACTCCCCAACTTACCAGTGACACTGAGAGTTGGGTTTCACCTCATGAACCTCTTTGTTCAAGCTATAGTAGGGGGGCTACACTACCGCTAAATGGCTTGCCAGCTGCCCGAACACACAAAATGCATAGTAATTATACTTTAGTGTGTTATCTCAAATAATTAACATACATCAATCAAAATAATACATTTGTTCAGAAATGATTAATGTTCATTCACAACTAATAATTAGGATTACATAATGCAATACATGAGTATAATTACCAAATTATGATACGTACATAGCACTAGAAGCATATACAAACCTATACAAGCATATAGGTAGCTCCACTTATCTACAAGCCTTATAGACAGGTATTTGATTAAATCTCTGCATTAACCTATTTCCCATACTCCCATCTCATTGTCCTGTGTTCTGTAAGTACCAAATGGCTGCATGATCAATTATATCTCTGTGTGCAAGCATCCTTGCTGAAACTGAAAATCCTTGGACACTTCTGTTGCTATAGCATCAAGTTTCAACTGTCTGGAAATTCACTGACCATAGTAAGCAGCAATCTGCTGTGAACACTTAGGATTTATTCAAAGCTGTATAGTTTTATATATGAACCAGTAATAATCCACAGGAGGCAGGAGTCCCATCACCACACCAATATTTATTTCCAATAAGTAGATACAAGAGCAGCTCCAAACAGTGCTGCTGGCATTCCAGTCAACTTAAGACTGGGGCACAAAGCCTACACAGGTGCTTATATGGGCCCCCTCAATGAGCTATCATAGAGGGAGCTCATACTCCAATTGGCCAACTAATAATGCTAATTGGAGGTCATTACAGAATCTATATATATATATATATACATTGATTTATGAATGTTTTTAGTCCCCCCTAACCCTTCAGTCCCCCCTTAACAGGCCATTTTTATGTTGAGGTTGCCTCTAAAATTCTTCAGATGGCCAGTCCTTCTGAACAGCAGGCACTACAATCAATAATTCAATTCCATACACCATTCACAACTTGGTCAGTGAAAGCTGCTGCTTGTTAATTAATCCCAACCCTCATCCCACAGTGTGGTGAATGATGTCATGGCCGAAATGAGGCAAGACAAATTCTTAAATGCCTTTAGGTGAGAATGATCAATCTGTGATTGGTTTAATTGGTTTCTCGAGGCTGATGGTCAACTCTTGATATAATTTCAATTATTTGTGGGACCATCCCACTTGTTAATGTTTGTTTCTGTTACCTCGTACGAAGGAAAAATAATCCCCCTTACTCATTTGTTCAGAATGAGGAAATATGCTGTCTATGTTTGGACAGGTTATTTGAAGATCACTATTCCTTCCTTCTGTGCTTACTTGGAATGAGTTTCTTTACTTTTAAAATGACACAAAATCTGTATAAAATATATATAGGCAGGGGCTGGTTTAGCTCAGTGGGCTAGACAGTTGGCTTGTGATGCAGAACAAACCCAGAAGTGCGGGTTCAATTCCCGTACCAGCTTAGGATTCTGAGTTCTCCCTCTGTGTACCCGAACAGGCACCAGAATGTGGCAGCCAGGGGCTTTTCAAGAAACTTCACTGCAGTATTAATGTAAGCCTACTTGTGACAATAAAACAATTATTATTATTACGAATTAACAACAACAATCAATAATAATTAATAATAATTATGGATGCACTATAGTACAGATGCACCATAGAAAGCATCCTATCTGGCTGCATCACAGCCTGGTATGGCAACTGCTCGGCCCAGGACCGCAAGGAATTACAGAGAGTCGTGAATACCGCCCAGTCCATCACACAAACCTGCCTCCCATCCATGGACTTCATCTACATCTCCCCCTGTCTGGGGAAAGCGGGCAGCATAATCAAGGATCCCTCCCACCCGGCTTACTCACTTTTCCAACTTCTTCCAGCGGGCAGGAGATACAGAAGTCTGAGAACATGCACGAACAGACTCCAAAACAGCTTCTTCCCCACTGTCACCAGACTCCTAAATGACCCTCTTGTTGACTGACCGCATTAACACTACACCCTGTATACTTCATCCGATGCCAATGCTTATGTAGTTACATTGTATACCTTGTGTTGTCCTATTATGTATTTTCTTGAATTTTGTTTAATTCCCTTTTCTTCCAAGTACTGAATGATCTGTTGAGCTGCTTGCAGAAAAATACTTTTCACTGTACCTCGGTACACGTGACAATAAACAAATCCAATCCAATCCAATCGCTTATTGTTGCAAGTAAGCACGAACAGACTCAAAAACTGCTTCTTCCCCACTGTCATCAGATGTCCTAAAAGACCCTCTTATTGACTGACCTCATTAACACTACACCCTGTATGCCTCGGTACACTTGACAATAAACAAATCCAATCCAATCCAATCGCTTATTGTTGCAAGTAAACTTCAATGGAGTTACCGTGAAAAGCCCCGAGTCGCCACATTCGGGCGCCTGTTCGGGGAGGCTGGTACAGGAATTGAACCCGCGCTGCTGGCCTTGTTCTGCATTACAAGCCAGCTGTTTAGCCTACTGTGCTAAACCAGCCCCCTATATCAACATTCAAAAGTGATTTGTCGGCTAAATATAATACAGTACATTCAGTAATTTGAAGAACTGAAGAATTACAAGAATTAATTACAGAACTTAATTCTAAACTTACAAAATCGATGAGTTCCTTAAATATCGGAAGTCAAACTACACTAATTCAATCCACAATGCTGACTGTTTTAATACTTTTTTACCTTAGCACAATGGACTTAATTGTGAGGGAGGTAGATAGTTTGCACGAGTGGTGATTATTCAAACTTGATGTCTCAGATCACTGTCAAGCGATATGTTTTTGGTTTTCTTTGTTAATTTTGTGTAGGATGCTAAGACCGAACGATGGAATGAGTTTGTGTCCCAGAATTCAAAATAGAACCGTATTGAGTTGACATAGAAACTGTTCCCATTGGTGATGGAGGCCAGGGCTCAGTGGGACAGAGTCTGAAAGATAGAGCCAGAACTTTCAGGAGTGAAATTTGGAAAACTTTCAACATCAATGGGTAGTGGAAGTTTGTAACACCTTTCCACAAACAATTGATGATAGATCAATTGTTAATTTTAAATCTATTTTTAGAAATTTGTCATCAAATAGTTTGAGGGATAAGAGACAAAGGAAGGAATGCAAAGTTAGGCTTCAGATCAGCCATGATCTCACTGAATGACAGAACAGGTTTGAGGGGCTGAATGGTCCACTCCTGTTCCTATGTTCCCATGTTGCTGTAGTGCTTTGTCGTTGTAACTGTTTAAAGTCAGACAATTGTCATTTAAAGAGCAGATTTGTTCCAGAGAAATATTGGTGAGAAGATTTAATGACTTGTTTATTGATTATAGATTCACAATGGAACACCAACATGACAGAGTCTTCGGGATTTCACATTCTGCAATAGAACGGTTACTGTAAGAAATGGGGAAATGAAATGTTACAATTCAGGCAATTTCCCAATATTCTTAACGTTCGTTAATTTAGTTCGTTATAACCTCTAACCACAATTTCCAAACATTCTCCATTTCTAATACCAGTTCTCTATTAGAAATTTTCTGATCTTTCTATAATGTTTAAATTGCTGCTATTAAATCCAAGCCATAAACTTGGTTTCTCTCTCTCCAAATGTGCTGCCTGACCTGCTTCGTATTTCCGTCACTTTCAGTGTTAATTTCAGATTTCTAGCATTGGCAGTATTTTGCATGTTCAGTTTAAGAGTCCCCTTTATGTGACATCAATGAAGCTAAAGTCTGTGTACCCAGCTCCGACTCGGGCAGCATTTGAATGGTGTGGACAGCGCCAGCCAAAGATAAGAACTTGATAGTGCGATTCCTGCGTCAGTGTGACTGGGACCACCAGACAAACAGCTTGTGTGAATCACAAACTCTGCCCCTGGTTTCAGGCACAATGGAATTACCTGGCTGCAGAGTTTAATGGGTTGATAATACTCCAGCTTATATCAAGATTCAAAAATGAAATTGAGCTAAAATTAAGTAAAGAAATGGGATAAAAGTGGAACTGCTAAGTATAGCAGTCTGAAAGGGTGTTTTTGATTTGCAAATTAGTTTTGCAGCAGGAAAACAGGGAACCAATGGTGCATAGATGAGGTGACTTCAAAATGGAGGGATAAGGGAAAGGTTTGCACCTATTTGCTAAAAAGCCTTTCCACAGGATGGGTAACATCGAAGGGAATAAAACAATACATCCAGAGTAAGATATCTGGAGAAAAGGGCAGAGAAGCAGCTACCATCATAGCCACACCAAAATGTAGAAAGCAGGCTCTCCCCAAAACAGGTTGTTGCTGAAAGGCTGCTGTTTAAAATCAAAACTCTAACAGTGAAGACATTTTGCATTGAAACTGAAGATGTCTTTCACAAACCTGGAAAATAACCTGTGGTAACTATATGCCGGATTTACCTCATGGAGTTATATAATATTGGATGTTGTATGGGAACACGGGCATTTCAGAGAGTTCGGTTAACATAGGGAATAGTGAAAAAGGGAGAACTTCATGAGATATGGTGTGTGTATAGCATTGTGGATAGCACAATTGCTTCACAGCTCCAGAGTCCCAGGTTCGATTTACGGCATGGGTCACTGTCTGTGCGGAGTCTGCACATCCTCCCCTTGTGTGCGTGGGTTTCCTCCGGTTCGTCCGGTTTCCTCCCACAGTCCAAAGATGTGCAGGTTAGGTGGATTGGCCATGATCAATTGCTCTTAGTGTCCAGAATTGCCCTCAGTGTTGGGTGGTGTTCCTGGGTTATGGGGATAGGGTGGACGTGTTGACCGCTGAGGCTGCACTGACCTACATTTCCTGCACTGACAAGCTCAGCTCTAACAGTCTTCAGCTCAGTTTATCAGAACAGGAAGGGTTTAGGACGGGGCAGCATGGTAGCACATTGGTTAGCATTGCTGCCTACAGCGCTGAGGATCTGGGTTCGAATCCCGGTCCTGGGTCACTGTCCGTGTGGAGTTTGAACATTCTCCCAGTTTCTGCGTGGGTATCACCCCCACAACCCAAAGATGTGGAGGCTCGGTGGATTGGCCATGCTAAATTGCCCCTTAATTGGAAAAAATAATTGGGTATTCTAAATTTATTTTAAAAAAGGAAGGGTTTGGGATGCTATTTGAAATGCCGCCTGGATCTCTTAACTGTTCACGTCGCCCTCTGGACCCCCTCCCAAAGCCCCAACATACTTGTTAGGAGGTCTTCGAGACCCTTAGTGTCAGGGTGGCACTGCCACGGTGCCCAAGTGGCAGTGCCAAGGTGCCAGGCTGACATTGCCAAGGTGTTCAAGTGGCAGTGGGTGTGCTACGGTACCACCCTACCCAGAGCCGATGCACCAAGGGGCCTCCGATGGCATGTGAGGCTCCCCCTCCCCCCTTAGGAAGGACCAAAAGAGAGAGCTAAGAAGAGCCAGGAGGGGACATGAGAAGTCTTTGGCAGGTAGGATCAAGGATAACCCTAAAGCTTTCCATAGATATGTCAGGAATATAAGATTGACTAGGGTAAGAGTAGGGCCAGTCAAGGAAAGTTGTGCGTGGAATCCGAGGAGATAGGAGAGGTGCTAAATGAATATTTTTCATCAGTATTCACACAGGAAAAAGAAAATGTTGTCGAGGAGAATACTGAGATACAGGCTACTAGACTAGAAGGGCTTGAGGTTCATAAGGAGGAGGTGTTAGCAATTCTGGAAAGTGTGAAAATAGATAGGTCGCCTGGGCCGGATGGGATTCATCCTAGGATTCTCTGGGAAGCTAGGGAGGAGATTGCTGAGCCTTTGGCTTTGATCTTTATGTCATCATTGTCGACAGGAATAGTGCCAGAAGACTGGAAGATAGCAAATGTTGTCCCCTTGTTCAAGAAGGGGGTTAGAGACAACCCCGGTAACTATAGATCAGTGAGCCTTACTTCTGTTGTGGGCAAATTCTTGGAAAGGTTTATAAGAGATAGGATGTATAATCATCTGGAAAGGAATAATTTGATTAGAGATAGTCAACACGGTTTTGTGAAGGGTAGGTCGTGTCTCACAAACCTTATTGAGTTCTTTGAAAAGGTGACCAAACAGGTGGACGAGGGTAAAGCAGGTGATGTGGTGTATATGGATTTCAGGAAAACATTTGATAAGGTTCCCCATGGTAGGCTATTGCAGAAAATACGGAGGCATGGGATTCAGTGTGATTTAGCAGTTTGGATCAGAAATTGGCTAGCTGGAAGAAGACAAAGGGTGGTGGTTGTTGGGAAATGTACAGCCTGGAGTCCAGTTACTAGTGGGGTACCACAAGGATCTGTTTTGGATTCACTGCTGTTCATCATTTTTATAAATGACCTAGAGGAGGGCATAGAAGGATGGGTGAGTAAATTTGCAGATGACACTAAAGTCGGTGGAGTTGTGTACTGTGCGGAAGGATGTTACAAGTTACAGAGGGACATAGATAAGCTGCAGAGCTGGGCTGAGAGGTGGCAAATGGAGTTTAATGCAGAAAAGTGTGAGGTGATTCATTTTGGAAGGAATAACAGGAAGACAGAGTACTGGGCTAGTGGTAAGATTCTTGGAAGTGTGGATGAGCAGAGAGATCTCTGTGTCCATGTACATAGATCCCTGAAAGTTGCCACCCAGGTTGAGAGGGTTGTTAAGAAGGCGAATGGTGTGTTAGCTTTTATTGGTAGAGGGATTGAGTTTCGGAGCCATGAGGTCATATTGCAACTGTACAAAACTCTGGGAGGCCGCATTTGGAGTATTGCGTTTAATTCTGGTCGCCGCATTATAGGAAGGATGTGGAAGCGTTGGAAAGGGTGCAGAGGAGATTTACCAGGATGTTGCCTGGTATGGAGGGAAGATCTTATGAGGAAAGGCTGAGGGACTTGAGGCTGTTTTCGTTAGAGAGAAGAAGGTTAAGAGGTGACATAATTGAGGCATGGAAGATGATCAGAGGATTACAAAGGGTGGACAGTGAGAGCCTTTTTCCTCGGATGGAGATGTCTAGCACGAGGGGACATAGCTTTAAATTGAGGGGAGATAGATATAGGACAGATGTCAGAGGTAGGTTCTTTACTCAGAGAGTAGTAAGGGCGTGTTGCCACCTGTGGTGGCCACGTCCCGATTACAAAATGGACATTCGCAAAGAGTACAGGGAAAAATGGACAGCACGAGGAAAACAAGCAGGTACAGGATTTCCTGTGGATTGGAACTTGCAGACCTCAGACGGAACTGAAACTACAAGCCATTAGCATAGTAATGAGCTATCACCGGGGTCAAAAGAGAAACATTTAAACAATCGGTACCAGGCCGGACTCCCCGGCACCAGTGGAGACTAAAACAAAGGCAGGCCAACGGTTACCTAGGGCCCACCCCGCGATCGAGGTACCACTCCGTTATTGGAGAGAATCGATACAAACGATTGGGACATGGTCCAATTAATTGGGACCAAGTCCAGGGTCCGCCCAGATGGGCGCGAAACCCTTTGGGGTATAAAACAGAGTCCCCAAGGTCAGAGCGCTGTCTTAAGATCTCTTGAATTCTTCATCTTCACCTTGGCATTTAGCTCTCAGCGACGAGAGGCCTGCCAAGCACCAGCCAAGTAAGTCTAAGGTCAACGCACGCTACGAGATAGGCGCTCCTAGCTACTATTCTATACCAGTTCAAAGCCAGCAGTATCAGAACCGGACAACGGCCATTGTTCCTCTGACTGAGTGGGCGCCCGAAGCTAAGTATAGGCTTTTAGTTGTAGTTTAGTGAGTAGAGTTTGTGCATGAGTAATAATTGACTGTGTTTGTAAATAAATGTGTATTGATTTCAAACTTACTAACTGGTGTATCGAGTCATTGATCAGTATTTGGTTTTGAACCTTGTGGTGGTATCAGAAAGATACTTGGCGACTCTTGAGCAAAGGTAATTAAAACAGAGCAAATTAAGGAAAGCATAACGAGCAGCAGTGTAATGCCCTGCCTGCAACAGTAGTGGACTCGCCAACATTAAGGGCATTTAAATGGTCATTGGATAAACATATGGATGTTGAGGGAATAGTGTAGATGGGCTTTAGAGTGGTTTCACAGTTCGGCGCAACATTGAGGGCCGAAGGGCCTGTACTGCGCTGTAATGTACTATGTTATCCCCCCTTCCCCCCCCCCCCCCCCACCCCCCCAGGTGCCATTGAGCCTGGTCCATGTTTGTGTGGACCAGTTCTAAACAGTGCCACAGTGAGGTCTCCTAGGCGAGAGGTGAGAGCTGCATATCCAGAAAGATCTGCTGGACCAAGGCCTTCATGATGGTCGCCTCGAGGCACTTGTATGTTGGAGTCACGGCATCAGACAGAACATCAGAAAGTGGTCGGCACAGTGGCACAATGGTTAGCACTGCTGCCTCACAGCAACAGGGACCTCGGTTTGATTCTGATCTCAGGTGAATTTACATATGTGGAATTTACATGTTCTCTCCCACTGCCTGCGTGGGTTTCCTCCGGGTGCTCCGGTTTCCACCCACAGTCCAAAGATGAGCAGGTGAGGTGGATTAGCCATGCTAAAAAGCTCCTTAGAGTTCAAAGGTTAGGTGGGGTTATGGGTGGGGGGCTTGAGCCTGGGTGCGTTGCTCTTTCAGAGCGTTGATGCAGACTCAATGGGCCGAATGGCCTCCTCCTACACTTTATGAAATGAAAAATGAAAATCACTTATCGTCACAAGTAGGCTTCAAATGAAATTACTGTGAAAAGCCCCTCGTCGCCACATTCCGGCCCCTGTTCAGGGAGGCTGGTATGGGAATTGAACCGTGCTGCTGGCCTGCCTTGGTCTGCTTTAAAAGGCAGCCAATTAGCCCAATGTGCTAAACTAGCCTTAGGCACTTTGTCTTTTTTTAGAGTGTTTTTATTCGGTTTTCACATTTTGTATTTCACAATTCTTATGTTATATGTTACACTTTACATAAGAGCATCGACCAGAGAAAAAAAACGTACAAAACAACATAACAAAAAAAATGGGCAAAAAATAAAAGGCGGGAAGACAGGTGGATGTCAGTGCAGATATTTACATACAATTGCTTTCCCTCCTGTTGTGGCCGTGTCCCTCCTTTGTTGCCATTCCCAGTTTGGCCCAGGCGCATATTTACAGATGTCGAGCGACAGTTTTGATCCCTTGTTCTTCTCAATTTCATCATATCCTCCCCCCCACACCGCCCCCCCCCCCCCGCCCCCAAACTCCCTCTCTTTCCTTTCCATCTTTATCCTGTGACCCGCTTGTGTCTCCACCCCCCCCCCCCCCCCCCCCCCCTACCGCCGGCCTCAGCCCCCGACCCCTCTTGTTCTATTGGGTGTTGACGACGAACGGATCCTGGAACAAGTGTGTGAATGGCTTCCACGTCCTGTGAAAGCTCTCTTCCAACCATAGGGTGGCAAATATTATTAATTCCGTCAGATCGGACAGCCAGTCCACAGCCTTGAATGGTGCTGCCGATCGGCAGCCGAGCAGATTCCCCGATAGGATTTCAGCAAGACAAAGGCTAGGACATCGGTCCCCTCTCTATGAAGAGTTCTGGCTGGTTTGAGACCCTGAAGACTGCCATTTTTGGGACATGGCTCCACCCTCCCACAACCCTGCAAATGGCCTGAAAAAAGTCCGTCCAGTACCTGAGAAGTTTGGGAGTTACTGCAGGTATATTAGCAGAGAGTCAAACTCATTTAAGAACTGTGTTAATAGTTCAATAAACACGTTGAACTCATTTCATAGTCTGGAGCTTCCTTTGTCAAAGCATACATCAAGGTCAGGTACCAGAGGTACCAGGGCAATCTCTGTGCCAACTAGCATGCATTCAAGCAAAGATTTCAGCTTTACATGGAAGCATCCGACCTAAATGGCGTGGCCGATGCTAAGAAGATAGCTTTTCTACTTACCATTGTGGGTGAACATGCAACAGAGCTCTTCAACTCCTTTAAATACTCCAAAGGGCAGGACAGAATGCATTCCAGACAGTCCTGGACAAATTTGAAAGCTACTGCAAGGTAAACACAAAAGAAATCGGTAAAACTGGCGCCAATACTCACCACGAGGCAGAAGTAGGGTTGCAACAGAAGCAAACAGCAATTCTGATTGACAGCCATCTTGCGCGTATCGAGCCAACCTAGTCTGCACATGTGGACTTCCGGTTGCGGCTATGTGGAGCTAAGCCGCACGTTCGGCAGCTCCCGCTTTAATAGGACTTGTGGGCTCTTTTAAGGGCCCCAAACGGCGCTGATTCGACGATTCCCGGTGGATAAAGGGGATAAAACCCCCCGGGATTTATGGTGCAGACTCGGAGTGGGGCGAGGAGAAAAGCGGCAGCAGCTCCCCTGGAAAAGCGGGGGAAGGTGGACAAAATGGTGGCCGGTGGAGCCCATGAGGAGTGGAGGCAGTGGGCGGAGGAGCAGCAGGCGGCCCTTCTGCGCTACTTTACGGAGCTGAAAGGGGAGTTGTTGGAATCCCTGAAGGTGACGACTAGTAAGCTGCTGGAGACCCAGACAACCCAGGGTGCAGCAATACTTGAGTTGCAGCAGCAGGTCTCTGAGCGGGCACTCTCTGTTGTGCGGCCCTGGGTGAGGTGGGGGCAGATGCCTGTGTCCGCCTGGAGGCAGACGGCCCTGGTCGTTCGGCATCACGTCCTCGGGAAGAGAATGAAACAGGTTATTTAGATACGCTCGGCCGGGCGCTGGACGGTCCCAGTGGGCAGGGTGTGAAGGGACAGAGGATGGGGGAGGTGTCCCAGTGGGCAGGATGTGAAGGGTCAGAGGATGGGGGAGGTGTCCCAGTGAGCAGAGTGTGAAGGGACAGAGGATGGGGGAGGGGGTGTGTTTGTCATGCAGGGTTGTCTCACTTGTTGCAGCTCCGCCAACCTCGCATTGCGCGATCGCCCGGGTGGCAGATCCAACAACAAGGTCCAGTGCCCTCTGCTCAAACGTGGTCAGGGGGTGCAGGATGGGCGAACCCCCTCCAGTCTTGTTCCGCTCACGAGTGTTGTGAGCGGTCTTGTCCTGTTGGGGGTGGGGGCATAGGTAGGTCATTACAATACGGCAGGTATCAGCAATCCGTTCAGATACTGGCACAGTTTGGGGGTCAAGTTGTAATAAGACCATTGCATCTCTCCACGGGGGCCAGAGCGCTGGGTCTGTGACTACTTTGTGAACCACCCTCAACTCACTCTGCCCCAATCCCCCTCCACCCCCCGTGCCGTGGGGGGGGGGGGGGGGGGCAGGTGGGTGATTAAGTAAAGGGGGGAGGGATGGTTGTGACTCGGGGTACCCTCTTGGCACTTACCCTGGCAGCCCTGGTGAGGTCGTGCATCTTCTTCCGACATTGCTCTGCAGAGCGAGGGGTCTGCCCCACAGCACTGACGGCAGCAGCCACCTTACGCCAGGCCTGGCGCACCGCGCTGGCAGGGTGGCGATGCCCTCTATGCGGGCAGATGATGCCCCTCCTCTGCTCGATTGATTCGAGCAGCGTCTCCACGTCAGCCTCAACGAATCGCGGGGCTGCTCTCCTGAGCTCCGACATCCTGGCCTAGTTTCTGTGCTCGCCCGCTCCTTTTTATGGCGTCGGGCGGCGTCACGTGGGCGTGTTCGTATCGTCGCCGCGTTCCGGCGTCATCGCACACGTGATTGACGCGGCCCCGTTCCCAGCCCATTTCCCGGACGTGAATACGTCGGGAACTGGGCCGTGTCGGGCCGTCGCAAAAGTTGGCCGTTTTCACGGCCGACTTCGCGGTTTTCCGTGGGTGTGGAGAATCGCGCCCAGGATGTCTATCTCCTTTAGCAGCCCTGTTCACGGTCATCTTGTAATGACCGCAAATCCAAACTTTGCTGTCTGGCTTTAACACTGGGGCTATTGGAGCTGCCTATTTCGAAAACTGTACAGTGCTCAATATTCCTAGGTCTTCCAGACATTTCAGCTACACTTCAACTTTCTGATGCAGAGAACAGGGCATTGTTTGGGCTCTAAAAAAGTTAATGTTGTGTCAGGGTCTATGTAAATTTTGGCCTTCACCCCTGTTATGAGAACAAATAACAAAGAAAAGTACAACACAGGAACAGGCCCTTCGGCCCTCCAAGCCTGTGCCGATCGTGATGCCCAAACTAAAAAAAAAACCTTCTGCTCTTACTTGGTCTGTCTCCCTTTAAAGAAACCCCAGCTCTCTCTGGAAGACGTCCTGGCCTTGCACAGAAGCTCCTGGAAAGCCCCTCTTGTGGTGATGAGTATCTCCAGCCAATTTGGCCTGATTTTCTTTAGCCAATCTCTCCTCAAGGGGCTTGGTCTCTGTCCTTTTGCTACAATTAAGGGCAACAGGGCAGACGAGTGCTGATCTGATCCTGGTGTTGACGCCATGCCCATTATTCTCTGGGCCTCCCCAATATAGGTTGTTACAGTGGCTGTTGTACAGCTGAGGCTCAAATGTTGCAGCCTCCCTGTGGATAGAACATAGAACATAGAACAGTACAGCACAGAACAGGCCCTTCGGCCCTCGATGTTATGCCGAGCCATGATCACCCTACTCAAACCCACGTATCCACCCAACAACCCCTCCCCCCCCTTAACATTACATTTTTTAGGACACTACGGGCAATTTAGCATGGCCAATCCACCTAACCCGCACATCTTTGGACTGTGGGAGGAAACCGGAGCACCCGGAGGAAACCCACGCACACACGGGGAGGACGTGCAGACTCTACACAGACAGTGATCCAGCCGGGAATCGAACCTGGGACCCTGGAGCTGTGAAGCATTTATGCTAACCACCATGCTACCGTGCTGCCCTGAATACTTATATGTCTGATCTCCTGCCACCTTGGCAGCAGCACTTGCATTAACCTTCATATTTAATGGTCGGCCATTAACAATAAGAACTTTTTCAATACGGGGTGTCTTATTTAAATTCACCATGTTAAGCTTATAAACTTTGGATTTCTCTTCTGGATTTTCAACAAGTTTATTCACTGAAGTTGGCGATGATATTTTTGGGAACTGGTTGCAGTCTGGCTGACTCTGCATCTGGCTTGTATATGGCCTTTTCTAATTGCATCTGTCTTAGGATGGCCTCTCCCACAACAATAACAAGCCTCTAGACCCTGTGACTGATGGTCACTTTTCCTTTTCTCAGGCTCCATTACACCCTCACCACGGGTACTTTGAGCTGCTGGCGTTTCCCGCCATAAGTGATTTACCTCACTTTGCACATCTTTCAGCTCAAAAGCACTTTGTTCAGCTCTTTCAGTTGTTTGAGCCAATTCAACTGCCTTAGCTCAGGATATTCTGGTTTCTGCCAGCAACTTCCTCTGAATGTTCAACTTAATGATAGTGTAGACCAAGCAGTTATGTAACGTATCACTGAGAGATGGACCAAATTTGCAGTGGTCAGCCGTTTGCCAAAGCCTGGTTACTAAAGCGGATGCTGTTTCTCCAGGGCCCCTAATGGCTGAATGGAATTTGTAGCACTGTATTATAATGAAAGGTTGGGGATTGATGTGGTCTTTCACTAATTGCACTAGTTGTTCAAGGGGTTTGGTATCTGGAGACTTCGGAGATGATAAGTTCCTCATGAGGTTATATGTTTGTGGGCCACAAACTGTCAGTAATATAACGTTTACTTGTCTTCTACCATTTTATTTTGGCAGCAAAAATGTATGAATGAAATGAAAATGACTTATTGTCACGAGTAGGCTTCAATGAAGTTACTGTGAAAAGCCCCTAGTCGCCACATTCCGGCGCCTGTCCGGGGAGGCTGGTACGGGAATGAAACCGTGCTGCTGGCCTGCTTGGTCTGCTTTAAAAGCCAGCGATTTAGCCTGGTGAGCTAAACCAGCCCCTGTAGGTATCAAAGCCTTTCGACATATTGGCCCCAATTTGCAACCTCTGGATGAAATCGATAGATTTTCCCGAATAGTGGTATAACTATTCGAATGTTATTACATAGAACATAGAACATAGAACGATACAGCGCAGTACAGGCCCTTCGGCCCTCGATGTTGCACCGACATGGAAAAAAAACTAAAGGCCATCCAACCTATACAATGCCCTTATCATCCATATGCTTATCCAATAAATTTTTAAATGCCCTCAATGTTGGCGAGTTCACTACTGTTGCAGGTAGGGCATTCCACGGCCTCACCACTCTTTGCGTAAAAAACCCACCTCTGACCTCTGTCCTATATCTATTACCCCTCAATTTAAGGCTATGTCCCCTCGTGCTAGCCACCTCCATCCGCGGGAGAAGGCTCTCGCTGTCCACCCTATCTAACCCTCTGATCATTTTGTATGCCTCTATTAAGTCACCTCTTAACCTTCTTCTCTCTAACGAAAACAACCTCAAGTCCATCAGCCTTTTCTCATAAGATTTTCCCTCCATACCAGGCAACATCCTGGTAAATCTCCTCTGCACCCGTTCCAAAGCTTCCACGTCCTTCCTATAATGAGGCGACCAGAACTGTACGCAATACTCCAAATGCGGCCGTACTAGAGTTTTGTACAACTGCAACATGACCTCATGGCTCCGGAACTCAATCCCTCTACCAATAAAGGCCAACACACCATAGGCCTTCTTCACAACCCTATCAACCTGGGTGGCAACTTTCAGGGATCTATGTACATGGACACCGAGATCCCTCTGCTCATCCACACTACCAAGAATTTTATCATTAGCCAAATATTCCGCATTCCTGTTATTCTTTCCAAAGTGAATCACCTCACACTTCTCCACATTAAACTCCATTTGCCACCTCTCATCCCAGCTCTGCAGCTTATCTATGTCCCTCTGTAACCTGCAACATCCTTCCGCACTGTCTACAACTCCACCGACTTTAGTGTCGTCTGCAAATTTACTCACCCATCCTTCTGCGCCCTCCTCTAGGTCATTTATAAAAATGACAAACAGCAACGGCCCCAGAACAGATCCTTGTGGTACGCCACTCGTAACTGAACTCCATTCTGAACATTTCCCATCAACTACCACTCTCTGTCTTCTTTCAAAAAGCCAATTTCTGATCCACATCTCTAAATCACCCTCAATCCCCAGCCTCCGTATTTTCTGCAATAGCCGACCGTGGGGAACCTTATCAAACGCTTTACTGAAATCCATATACACCACATCAACTGCTCTACCCTCGTCTAACTGTTCAGTCACCTTCTCAAAGAACTCGATAAGGTTTGTGAAGCATGACCTACCCTTCACAAAACCATGCTGACTATCCCTAATCATATTATTCCTATCTAGATGATTATAAATCGTGTCTTTTATAATCCTCTCCAAGACCTTACCCACCACAGACGTTAGGCTCACCGGCCTATAGTTACCGGGGTTATCTCTACTCCCCTTCTTGAACAAAGGGACCACATTTGCTATCCTCCAGTCCTCTGGCACTATTCCTGTAGCCAATGACGACCTAAACATCAAAGCCAAAGGCGCTGCAATCTCTTCCCTGGCTTCCCAGAGAATCCTAGGATAAATCCCATCCGGCCCCGGGGACTTATCTATTTTCACCTTGTCCAGAATTGCCAACACTTCTTCCCTACGCACCTCAATGCCATCTATTCTAATAGCCTGGGTCTCAGCATTCTCCTCCACAATATTATCTTTTTCTTGAGTGAATACTGACGAAAAGTATTCATTTAGTATCTCGCTTATCTCCTCAGCCTCCACACACAACTTCCCACCACTGTCCTTGACTGGCCCTACTCTTACCCTAGTCATTCTTTTATTCCTGACATACCTATAGAAAGCTTTTGGGTTTTCCTTGATCCTACCTGCCAAAGACTTCTCATGTCCCCTCCTTGCTCGTCTCAGCTCTCTCTTTAGATCCTTCCTCGCTTCCTTGTAACTATCAAGCGCCCCAACTGAAACTTCATGCCTCATCTTCACATAGGCCTCCTTCTTCCTCTTAACAAGAGATTCCACTTCTTTGGTAAACCACGGTTCCCTCGCTCGACCCCTTCCTCCCTGCCTGACTGGTACGTACTTATCAAGAACATGCAATAACTGTTCCTTGAACAAGCTCCACATATCCAGTGTGCCCAACCCTTGCAGCCTACTTCTCCAACCAACACATCCTAAGTCATGTCTAATGGCATCATAATTGCCCTTCCCCCAGCTATAACTCTTGCCCTGCGGGGTATACTTATCCCTTTCCATCACTAACGTAAAGGTCACCGAATTGCGGTCACTGTTTCCAAAGTGCTCACCTACCTCCAGATCTAACACCTGGCCTGGTTCATTACCCAAAACCAAATCCAATGTGGCCTCGCCTCTTGTTGGCCTGTCAACATATTGTGTCAGGAAACCCTCCTGCACACATTGTACAAAGAACGACCCATCTAATGTACTCGAACTATATCTTTTCCAGTCAATATTTGGAAAGTTAAAGTCTCCCATAACAACTACCCTGTTACTTTCGCTCTTTTCCAGAATCATCTTCGCCATCCTTTCCTCTACATCCCTAGAACTATTAGGTGGCCTATAGAAAACTCCCAACAGGGTGACCTCTCCTTTCCTGTTTCTAACCTCAGCCCATACTACCTCAGAAGAAGAGTCCCCATCTAGCATCCTTTCCACCACCGTAATACTGTCCTTGACTAGCAGCGCCACACCTCCTCCTCTTTTGCCCCCTTCTCTGAGCTTACTAAAACACCTAAACCCCGGAACCTGCAACAACCATTCCTGTCCCTGCTCTATCCATGTCTCTGAAATGGCCACAACGTCGAAGTCCCAAGTACCAACCCATGCTGCCAGTTCCCCTACCTTATTTCGTATACTCCTGGCATTGAAGTAGACACACTTCAAACCACCTACCTGAACACTGGCACCCTCCTGCGAAGTCAAATCTGTGCTCCTGACCTCTATACTCTCAATCTCCCGTACCCCAAAACTACAATCCAGGTTCCCATGCCCCTGCTGAATTAGTTTAAACCCCCCCCCAAAGAGCACTAACAAATCTCCCCCCCAGGATATTGGTGCCCCTCAGGTTCAGATGTAGACCATCCTGTCTATAGAGGTCCCACCTTCCCCAGAAAGAGCCCCAGTTATCCAGAAATCTGAATCCCTCCCGCCTGCACCATCCCTGTAGCCACGTGTTTAATTGCTCTCTCTCCCTATTCCTCATCTCACTATCACGTGGCACGGGCAACAACCCAGAGATAACAACTCTGTTTGTTCTCGCTCTGAGCTTCCATCCGAGCTCCCTAAAGGCCTGCCTGACATCCTTGTCCTCTTTCCTACCTATGTCGTTAGTGCCAATGTGGACTACGACTTGGGGCTGCTCCCCCTCCCCCTTAAGGACCCGGAAAACACGATCCGAGACATCACTTACCCTTGCACCTGGGAGGCAACATACCAAACGTGAGTCTCTCTCGCTCCCACAAAATCTCCTATCTGTGCCCCTGACTATTGAGTCCCCAATTACTAATGTTCTACTCCTTTCCCCCCTTCCCTTCTGAGCAACAGGGACAGACTCCGTGCTAGAGGCCCGTACCCCATGGCTTACCCCTGGTAAGTCCCCCCCCCCACAAGTATCCAAAACGGTATACTTGTTACTCAGGGGAACGACCGCAGGGGGTCCCTGCACTGACTGCTTCTTCCCAGTCCCTCTTACAGTTACCCATCTATCTCCAGTCTTTGGTGTAACTACTTCCCTGAAGCTCCTACCTATGACCCCCTCTGCCTCCCGAATGATCCGAAGTTCATCCAGCTCAAGCTCCAGGTCCCTAACACGGTTTTTGAGGAGCTGGAGTTGGGTGCACTTCCCACAGATGAAATCAGCAGGGACACTGACGGCGTCCCTCACCTCAAAAATTCTGCAGGAGGAGCATTGTACTGCCTTCCCTGACATCACCTCTAGATTAAAAAAAAACAAGGAAAAGAAAAAGAAAGGAAGAGCTTACCTGATATTACCTCAAACCCTGCTCCCGCTGAAAGTTAAGCAAATTTAAAGGCACTCACTCACCTTCACGACAGGCCCCTGCTCCCGCTTCCCAACCACCGTGGGGTGGGGGGGTTGGTTAGAGGAGGAGGTAGAGTGGGAAACACTCACGAAGTGTTTCAGGTTTAACTGTCACTTGCCAACAGCCCCTCCACAAACCACCTTCAACTTAGGCTGACCGCACTGCACGTATGCAAATTCCCCCAGAACAGCTGATCAGTAGCTCTGCTCTGCTGCCCTCTGCTGGATGCTTGTCTTCACTCAAACTCCTTGGGTCTCCTTCGCCGGTTCCCCTTCAACTTAGGCTGACCGCACTGCACGTATGCAAATTCCCCCAGAACAGCTGATCAGTAGCTCTGCTCTGCTGCCCTCTGCTGGATGCTTGTCTTCACTCAAACTCCTTGGGTCTCCTTCGCCGGTTCCCCTTCAACTTAGGCTGACCGCACTGCACGTACGCAAATTCCACCAGAACAGCTGATCAGTAGCTCTGCTCTGCTGCCCTCTGCTGGATGCTTGTCTTCACTCAAACTCCTTGGGTCTCCTTCGCCGGTTCCCCTTCAACTTAGGCTGACCGCACTGCACGTACGCAAATTCCCCCAGAACAGCTGATTAGTAGCTCTGCTCTGCTGCCCTCTGCTGGATGCTTGTCTTCACTCAAACTCCTTGGGTCTCCTTCGCCGGTTCCCCTTCAACTTAGGCTGACCGCACTGCACGTATGCAAATTCCCCCAGAACAGCTGATCAGTAGCTCTGGTCTGCTGCCCTCTGCTGGATGCTTGTCTTCACTCAAACTCCTTGGGTCTCCTTCGCCGGTTCCCCTTCAACTTAGGCTGACCGCACTGCACGTATGCAAATTCCCCCAGAACAGCTGATCAGTAGCTCTGCTCTGCTGCCCTCTGCTGGATGCTTGTCTTCACTCAAACTCCTTGGGTCTCCTTCGCCGGTTCCCCTTCAACTTAGGCTGACCGCACTGCACGTATGCAAATTCCCCCAGAACAGCTGATCAGTAGCTCTGCTCTGCTGCCCTCTGCTGGATGCTTGTCTTCACTCAAACTCCTTGGGTCTCCTTCGCCGGTTCCCCTTCAACTTAGGCTGACTGCACTGCACGTGTGCAAATTCCCCCAGAACAGCTGATCAGTAGCTCTGCTCTGCTGCCCTCTGCTGGATTCTGATTCTGGATTCTGGATTCCGGATATTGATTCTTTATTTTTTGGAAGGTCTCCGAGGGGTCACACCACCCTCCCCCGCCCCCACACTTTCCGAATGTTGACGACTTGTTCCTTTCAGCTGATACAATTTATTCTCATTGCCAATGTAGGAGGGCAAGATCATACAATTTAGAGTTAAATTTAGAGTTAAATGTAAGAGGATAAGTTCATAAATGATGCGGTACTTGGTGGGGTGGTAAATAGTGAGGAGGATAGACTTAGATTACAGAAGAATATAGACGGCCTGGTCAGATGGGCTGATCAGTGGGAAATGGAATTCATTCTGGTAAAGTGCACGGTGACAATGTTGCTGTCAGTTTGAAGATAGTGGACAGAGAGATGATACCACTGTGAAGGCAATGAATTATGGTAAAGGTCTAAAACGTGACTGTGTCACCAAAAGGAGACAAGAAAGTCTCATTTTCAACAACAGGATAAATCTCCAGAACAAAATATAGATGAATTTCAGAGACAGGGCTCTGAAGCTGTCGAATTTCTGAAGATTGGTCTTGGCTTCTGCGCTGAAGGACAGCTTTGGTGGGAAGGAAATTTTCTGATGAGATTGAAGGGTGGACATCGACTTACTTTCACCAAAGCTAGTCGCCTCTCCCGATGCTCTGGCAGGGTGATCCTCTATGGAAACAAGTGTTGTGTGCTCCATGGACAACTCTTCCTGGCCAGCCAGCGATATACAGGGCATCTCATTGGTGGGTTCAGTGGGACAAAGATCTGAAATCTGCTCTTCCACAACACAGCTCACTCCTCAAACATAAAGAACAGTGTCTTCTTGTGCTTCAGTAGTAGGTTCAAACAGCACATTGATCTCTCAGTGCTACTGATTTAGTGCTACAATGCCTTCTCTCTCATACCCTTTTCAGAAAGGTAACCCAGGTCTAAAGCTCTTCTTGTGGAGGTCACCGTCTGCCACAGAGTCTCCCGTGTCCTCATTGTCTGGCCTGGCTTCAAAAAGAGAGATCCACAATCCCAAAATTTTCCAGGGATTGGTTGAATAGTGATTTCCAGATGGAGAGTCAACCACAACTCAATGAATAAACCTTACTGGCTGTGAGAGGATGAAAATCCACTGGTTCTACACATGACTTTTGGATTCCTCCATGAAAGACGTCCAGTTGCTCTGCAGTAAGTCACCATATGCTTCTTCCAGAATGCCCAATTAGATACTGTCCCAAATGGTCGGATGTTATTAAAATAAATGTATTGTTTTCTTGCGCAAGTAAAATCAAACCACCAGTTGCTTGGTAAACCATGTTTTGGCAGCAACTAAGAGAAAGGAAGGAACAGGAAAGCACAGGGAACACGGTGTTCTTTGTAACTGATTCGATTTAGTAGTCAGAGGGCTGTGAGCGAGAAAGCAGTCGTCAGCCACAGATGAAGTGTCGAAGAAGGAACACCAGGAGAGAGTGAGAGACAGCCATCCGCAGGAAACAGCTCAGCTAGACATGAAGTGCTGAAGGAAGAAGCTAATTTGTGCAAAATATTGTTTCCTTCACTAAACCGAAGACCATTCCCAAGTCGTGGTCACTTGAGATGCACGGTGTGGTAGTCATGATATGGTTGTTGTTTGGGAAATGGAGCACACAATACTTGATTCCATAGAGGGTCACACTGCCTGAGCATTGGGAGAGCCAACTAGATTGGGTGAAAGTATGTCGACATCCACCCTTCAATCACATCAGAAAATCTCCTTGAGGGGCGCCACTCCACATCAAGCGTGGCTGACCTGGAGTCTCTACCGCTCTTACCAACAGCCATTGATATGGTTAGAAGGATTTTCAGATGGACACACTCAACCTGTTTGACCGCATTCTAAAGGCACCTTGCGTGGCCATCAAGTCCTGGGGTGGGACTCAAACCTGGAGCTTCGATCTCAGAGGCAGGGACGCTACCCACTGCACCACTAGAGGAGGTATAGTATAATGGGTTAATAGTTATGGTAATGAGTTAGTGATGCATCTTATGGTGCAACAATGTCAGACTAGAGCTACTCATGTGTAGATGGAAATCGCCCTGTGTAGATCAAGGAGATTCTCCAGCCTTGACCCATAACAAGAGGGATTGAGCAGCTGAAGCCAATACTCGCTGGAGTTTAGAAGAATGAGAGGAGATCAAGTTGAGGTATATAAGATGCTAATGGAGGTTGACAGAGTAGACATGAAGTGGATGTTTCCACTTGTTGGGCATTCGCCGGAACCTTTACAGAATCAAGGAATTGTTTTGAATATCATAACCAATGCCTCCACTATCTCTGCTGCCACTTTTTTTAAGACTCAAGGATGTAGGCCATCAGGCCCTGGCAATCTGTCTGCCTTTAATTCCAATAGCTTGATCACTACTTTTTCCCTAGTGATGGTTGCTATTTTACATCCCTCCTTTTCACCAACCTCTGCGTTCCCTGTTACTATTGGGATGGTTCTAATGTCCTCCACCGTGAAAACCGAGGCAAAATATTGATTCTGTGCCCTTGTCACTTCTGCGTTCCCCATTAACTACCCAGTATCATCCTCAAGGGACCCACATTGACTTGAGCTGCTCTCTTCCTTTTTATATACTTATAGAATCTTTTTCTGTACATTTTATATTTTGCGTTAGATTTCTTTGAGAATTCACCTTTGCCCTTTTTATTACTTTTTCAATAACCCTCTGTTGGTCTTTAAAAGTTTTGAAATTGGGGCGGCATGGTAAAATAGTGGTTAGCACTGCTGCCTCAAAGCACCAGGGATGCGGGTTCAATACCAGCCTTGGGTGACTGCCTGTGTGGAGTTTGCACTTTCTCCCCATGTCTGCGTGGGTTTCCACTGGCTGCTTCGGTTTCCTCCCACTGTCCAACAATGTACAGGTTGGGTGGATTCGTCATGCTAAATTGCCCCTTAGTGTCCAAAAGGTTAACTAGCTTTACTGGGTTATGGAATAGGATATGTGCCTAGATAGAGTGCTCTTTCAGAGGGTCGGTTCAGACTTGATGGGCCGAATGGCCTCGTTTTGCACTGGAGAGATACTATGATTCCAATTCTCCAGCCTGCCACCGAACTTTGCAAATGGCATGTCCTAGTCTTTGTCTTTATGTTATCTTAAAACTCCGTACTTATCCACAGATGCATTGTCCCCTTTTACAATCTTTCTTCCTTGCTACGATATATTTTAGACGTGAGGAATTGAATATCTCTTTAAATATCTGCCACTGTTCATTAGCAGTCCTAGCTTTTAGCCCTTTTTGCAAGTCCACTAGGGCCAAATCTCACCTCATGTGCTTGTAATTATCTTGGTTTAACACCAGAACACTAGTGTAAATATGAGTTATTGCTTTTGAGCTGGAAGCTCGGCTTTGGGATGACACTGATGTCAAAACTACTGTCAGTTTGAATATGAAACTGGACAAATGCTTCAGTACAGACAGTGGTTCCACAGCGTAGCAATGCCTTCCTGCAGTTCTCCTCCAGGTTGTCTGGAGACTGTTGTATTTCCATGGGATGGCAGCAAGATACCCTCGTGCATGTCCAAGGCTGACTGGACAGAGATCGTTGTTGAGGCTAGCAGCTATGGAGTCCACAAGCGATACTGGGCTCAAAAGCCTGTAAGGTTGAATGGCACATCATTACGTCGACAAACTGGCTCTGATGAATGTAGCAAGCCATGTATATGTGTGAGTGAAGTGGTTTGACTGGTGGGAGATTAGATTCAGGGATCAGCACCAGATGGACTGAGTGTGTGGGAGCCGGTTTATGCTGAAAATATCGGCTGGAATTTTCCGGGTGTTCCCATTGCCGTTTGTCCAGTCCCGACGACGGCAAATACCCACAGCAGATCCTGCAAATATTAAAGATACAAAGAACAGGAAAGGAGATGTCGAATTTGGGATTGATTGTTCTGTTTCTCGTCAGCAGCTATTACCAAACTTAGTAAATCAGCAGCAAGAAATTTTACAATATTTGAAACAGCGGGAGGTATGATGAAAAATGACGAAGAAGACCATTTGGATCTGTCATCGGTAAGAACTGACAAGTTCTGTGACTGATCGAAAGATGTGGAGCAGGCAGTTCAATGTGGGGAGGTGTGAGGTGATTCATTTTGGTAGGAAGAACATGGACAGACAATATAAAATAAGGGTACAATTATTGAGGGGGTGCAGGAGCAGAGGAACCTGGGTGTTTCTGATCTTGGAGAACCTCACTGTTAGTTATTCAACTGGAGCATATTTTACTCCCCAACTTACCAGTGACACTTAGAGTTGGGTTTCACCTCATGAACCTCTTTGTTCAAGCTATAGTAGGGGAGCTACGCTACCACTAAATGGGTTGCCAGCTGTCCGAACACAGAAAATGCATAGCAATTATATGCATAGCAATTATATGGCCAGTCCTTCTGAACAGCAGGCACTACAAACAACAATTCAGTTCCATACACAATTCACAACTTGGTCAGTGAAAGCTGCTGCTTGTTAATTAATCCCAACCCTCATCCCACAGTGTGATGAATGATGTCATGGTCGAAATGAGGCAAGCCAAATTCTTAATTGCCTTAAGGTGAGAATGATCAATCCGTGATTGGTTTAATTGGTTTCTCGAGGCTGATGGTCAACTTTTGATATAATTTCAATTATTTGTGGGACCATCCCACTTGTTAATGTTTGTTTCTGTTACCTCGTACGAAGGAAAAATAATCCCCCTTACTCATTTGTTCAGGATGAAGAAATATGCTGTCTATGTTTGGACAGGTTATTTGAAGATCACTATTCCTTCCCTCTGTGCTTACTTGGAATGAGTGTCTTTACTTTTAAAATGACACAAAATCTATATAAAATATGTATAGACAGGGGCTGGTTTAGCTCAGTGGGCTAGACAGTTGGCTTGTGATGCAGAACAAACCCAGAAGTGCGGGTTCAATTCCCGTACCAGATGAGGATTCTGAGTTCTCCCTCTGTGTACCCGAACAGGCACCAGAATGTGGCAGCCAGGGGCTTTTCAAGTAACTTCATTGCAGTATTACTGTAAGCCTACTTGTGACAATAAAACTATAGTACAGATGCACCATAGAAAGCATCCTATCTGGCTGCATCACAGCCTGGTATGGCAACTGCTCGGCCCAGGACCGGAAGGAAATTCAGAGAGTCGTGAATACCGCCCAGTCCATCACACAAACCTGCCTCCCATCCATGGACTCCATCTACATCTCCCCCTGTCTGGGGAAAGCGGGCAGCATAATCAAGGATCCCTCCCACCCGGCTTACTCACCTTTCCAACTTCTTCCATCGGGCAGGAGATACAGAAGTCTGAGAACACGCACGAACAGACTCAAAAACAGCTTCTTCCCCACTGTCATCAGACTCCTAAATGACTCTCTCATTGACTGACCTCATTAACACTACACCCTGTATGCTTCATCCGATGCCAATGCTTATGTAGTTACATTGTATATCTTGTGTTGCCCTATTATGTATTTTCTTGAATTTTGTTTAATTCCCGTTTCTTCCATGTACTGAATGATCTGTTGAGCTGCTTGCAGAAAAATACTTTTCACTGTACCTCGGTACACTTGACAATAAACAAATCCAATCCAATCCAATCGCTTATTGTTGCAAGTAAGCTTCAATGGAGTTGCCGTGAAAAGCCCCGAGTCGCCACATTCGGGCGCCTGTTCGGGGAGGCTGGTACAGGAATTGAACCCGCGCTGCTGGCCTTGTTCTGCATCACAAGCCAGCTGTTTAGCCTACTGTGCTAAACCAGCCCCCTATATCAACATTCAAAAGTGATATGTCGGCTAAATATAATACAGTACATTCAGTAATTCGAAGAACTGAAGATTTACAAGAATTAATTACAGAACTTAATTCTAAACTTACAAAATCGATGACTTTCCTTAAATATCGCAAGTTAAACTACACTAATTCAATCCACAATGCTGACTGTTTTAATACTTTTTTACCATAGCACAATGGACTTCATTGTGAGGGAGGTAGATAGTTTGCACCAGTGGTGATTATTCAAACTTGATGTCTCAGATCACTGTCATCAAGCGATATGTTTTTGTTTTTCTTTGTTAATTGTGTGTAGGATGCTAAGACCGAACGATGGGATGAGCTTGTGTCCTAGAATTCACTATAGAATCATATTGAGTTGACATAGAAACTGTTCCCACTGGTTAGGGAGGCCAGGGCTCAGTGGGACAGAGTCTGAAATTTAGAGCCAGAACTTTCAGGAGTGAAATTTGGTAAATCTTCTACATCCAAGGGTAGTAGAAGTTTGTAACACCTTTCCACAAACAATTGATGATAGATCAATTGTTAATTTAAAATCTATTTTTAGAAATATGTTATCAAACATTTTGAGGGTTAAGAGACAAAGGAAGGAATGCAAAGTTAGGCTTCAGATCAGCCATGATCTCACTGAATGACAGAGCAGGTTTGAGGGGCTGAATGGTCTACTCCTGTTCCTATGTTCCCATGTTGCTGTAGTGCTTTGTCGTTGTAACTGTTTAAAGTGAGACAATTGTCATTTAAAGAGCAGATTTGTTCCAGACAAATATTGGTGAGAAGATTTAATGACTTGTTTATTGATTATAGATTCACAATGGAACATCAACATGACAGAGTCTTCAGGATTTCACATTCTGCAATAGAACGGTTACTGTAAGAAGTGGGGAAATGAAATGTTTCAATTCAGGCAACTTCCCAATATTCTTAACGTTCATTAATTTAGTTCGTTATAATCTCTAACCACAATTTCCAAACATTCTCCATTTCTAATACCAGTTCTCTATGTAGCCATCTAAGATGGACACTGGGCTACAAAATGGAGAACTGCTAAGACTGCAGGGAAAAACAGTCATAGTGAGGACACAGAGCTTGCAAAAGACTGTTTTGCATTTTGCACGTACAGAAACCAGTTTCCAAAGAGTTGCAGAGTTTCAGCCAAAGGTGCAAATGGGAAACAGATCTGCATATTAATGAGGTGATCCCGGCTCAGGCTCAGGTACAATAGAAACATTTAAGTATTAATGGATACTTTTCCATAGACGCCCAGACAGAATGGCGCCAAAGCAACCAAAACAAAGAGCCGCAGGGACCGCCCCAAACATCGAGAAACGACCCCAGGATAGGGGAATTCGAATGATATTGATTGGGAAAGACCCAATCTTTCCTCAAAATCCAGTTTCACCCCAACCTCCAGCCCCGTACAGAAGAGAACATATAAGGCCCAGACCTGTTACATTGAATCCTGACTCCAGTTTTATCACCGGCCGTTGAGCATCAGCCATCGAACCGTAAGTGCCAACACAACAATCGCTACGTGATCCAGACCTTGCTAGCCCTTGACAACTTTGCCAATCAGAAAGTTACAGACCAAGAACGGGACGAAGGCCTTGCTCCCTGACCTTGCCTGTTCCTGTCTAGATAAGTATTTAGTTGTTTAGTATTAGAAGTAAGTTAGTCTCTTTAGCATATGCATGTGTATTTATTATATTTGTTATAATAAACACCAATCGTTTGGACTTACTAATCGGTGTATGGATTTATTACTTTGAACCTGACCTTGATATACTTGTGACGGTGTCTCAATACGGCACCTGGCGACTCCGAGCGTAATTACACATACAGAGCCATAGTAGTGTTAAGCACACGGCCTTTAAACGGAGGCGTGTTAATCACACTCCAGTAAAACGAGCAACATTTAGTGGTGACATCCTGACGGGACGCGGTTACAAGTGGCACCCCCACTCCGTGAGAACCCAGAAATTTGCATTAGAAATCTGATTGGAGAAAAAGGAAAAATCACAAGTAATCAAGGTGTTCAAACCAATAAAGATAATTCGGAAGTGTGTTTTGTGCATGCGTACTAACAGGGTTGTAAGGTTAACCTGAGAGCTTTTTTTTGTTGCGACAAACTGTCGGGAGTTTTGTGAGCGGAACATAGCGAAAGCCTTACCCGTCTTGTAAAACATTACCTCAACACCCCCTGTCCTAAATTAAGAGAGAAAGAGAAAATGGCCATGCAGGCAATCGAACGCCTCATGAACCCAGAACGGTTTGTGGTCGCAGCGACCAGCAGTAGCCGAGTAGGTCAGTGTCCCGTGTGGGAGCTGGAACTCCGCAAGTATCTGAAAGGAAAGGGATGGCCCCTTTGGAACGAGTTCTGTATGAATGAGGAGACAGGTCCCGGAAGTATAGGACATACTTGGTGGGAGAACCTCTCTGAAATTCATAAGAAAAATCTTAGTAAATCACGCAAGCCGATAGCAATCGTGTCCTGTTTGGCACAGTTGCGAGGCACTGAGGAGGTCGTTCAGACGCTCCGAGCAGAGTTAGACGAGAGAAATAGGATGAGCAAAGTTGATGTCAGGGACATAGAAAAGGAAAACCTGGAACTAAGAGGGAAGCTGGCAGAGAAGGGTAGAGAGGTGGATGATGCCAAGAGGGCACATCAGTCATGTCTAGCCCATCTGAGCAGTTCCCAGACCAAGTATGAAAAAGCCTATCAAGACGTGCAACGTGCCGTCCTGATAAGAGAGGAATCGGAAAAGCAGGTAGAGACATTGCAAAGGCAATACTCTGACCTTAAGGCAGCGTTAAGAGCACTCCATGCTGCCACTACTGAGCAAAGACAAAGCACAGTGGATCATGCCAAGTGTAGGAAGCAGATTACGGAGCTGCAATCTCTGCTTTCCGTACAGAATGGGTTCCAAAGTACTTTTGGAACACAGCTAGATGAGGAGAATGCCCCAGACTGGCAAGAATTAAGTGAGACAGCGCAGCGCTATGTTCAAGGAACATGTGCGCCAGCAGCGCAGCAGAAAAGGAAAGCACCCCAACCCCCCACAGATCAAATAGTTACCGCACCTATGAATCCAGTCACCACCCAAAGGAAAGCGACCACAGAAGGCGCACCCGATATCACCTACACCACCCCCTTAACTGTAACCCAACTCAGGGACGCGTGTGAGAAAATCACTCCGTTTCTCCCCACCGCAGACCCCAACCAATTTTTCGCGAATGTGAAACAACTGGCGACCATGTACGGCCTGGATGAGAGAGAGCAGGGTAAGCTCACGGTTCTGAGCTTAGACCCGTCTGTAGTAGCAGCCCTCCCCGACCCGCAGAACGTTGGCGGAGGCACCCTAGAAGAAATGAACACCGCCATTTTAGATGCAATAGGATACAATAGAGGAGACCCAGTCGAAGGACTAAATAAGTGCCGACAAAAGAGGACAGAGCATCCCACAGCATTTGCAGGAAGGCTGTGGATCCATTTCACCGCAGTTTTCGGCGAGTTAGATAGAGCGCATTTGAACCGTGACAATATGGTCAAATGGACGCGCACCATAATCTCCCATGCCACAGATGCAGGACAGAGTGCTTGCAATAACTATGACCCCTCAGAAGAGGCCCATAACGAGAAATGGGTTCTGAAAAGATTGTCCCGCGCTTGGGAACAATCGGTTCAGGGCAAAAGTAAAATAAAGACCCCAGAGGAAGCTCAGGCTGCAGCGGACATTCAAGCAGTAAAAGCGCACCAAAGCCCCGCATGGGTAAATAAAGGGAAGACCAGCCCTCCACAGAAGTCGCTCGAATGCTACAACTGTGGCCAATTAGGACATTTTGCAAAGGAATGCAATGCACCCCAAAGATCACAGAGAGGCCAGCAGACAGGCACTCTGAACAGAAATAGAGCGAAGCCTATCCACAGTATAGGAATACAGTCAGGACAGACCAATGTGCACGGAACGGACTGACGGTGTTCGGGCTCCCCCACTTGGGTCTGTGACACTCTTTGGGATCAATCCGGAAGACCGGTAGTCACAGCAAAGGTTAGAGGGAAGCCCATAGAGTTACTTTGGGACACAGGAGGGTCCCGCACTACAATTAATTCCACCACCACGGCACAGGCAGACACGTGGCCGACCACATCCACCATTACACTTAGTGGTTTTACAGGACACTCACAGCAGGGACACATTACAGCCCCCGTAGCAATCCAGCTAGGGAACATCTCTATCAAACACCCCGTCGTTTTAGTAAATCTTCCCCGTACAGCAGAACACATATTGGGAATAGACTTCATGAATGCCCATAGCCTGTCGTTCGACCCAGTAAACCAGTGTGTCTGGCGAATGGCAAGGTCAGACAGAGCACCCGCTACTCTCACAGTAGGAGAGTATGCTAATCGGATTAGCGCAGTAGGCAACTATTCTTTCGACCTGACTACACTAAGCACGGACAAACAAGTGAGAGCAGTTTTAAATAAACACAGGACAGCATTTGCCAGTCACCGGCACGACTGCGGCAGAATGACTGGACAAGTTCAAGTTACCGGACCTGACCCCTGACCACAGAAACAGTACAGATTTCCCCTAGAAGCAGAGGGAGAAATAGGGAAAGCAATAGATAGCTTATTGGAGCAAGGGGTACTTAGAACAGTAGCCTCGACCAATAATGCTCCTATTTGGCCAGTGAGAAAGCCCGACGGATCATGGCATCTGACCATCGATTATCGGGAGCTCAACAAAGTAACCCCAGCAGTAGCCCACACGGTAGCAACAAGTCCCGAGACCATGCTCAAACAGGGACTCCACTCCACTTATTTCACGGTATTGGACATTAGCAATGGCTTCTGGTCAATCCCATTGGCAAAGACGTGCCAGTACAAATTTGCCTTCACATTCAAAGGACAGCAGTATACGTGGACATGCCTCCCACAAGGATTCCACAATTCCCCCTCCATTTTCCACCGACAGCTGGCGAATGGTTTAGTAAAATTTTCCCGCCCCGAATGTCTGGTACAGTATGTGGACGACCTATTACTGCAGACAGACACAAAGGCAGAGCACATTACGCTTCTGGCCGAGCTCCTGGAACTTTTAACCTCGATCGGATGTAAAGTTAACCCCAGAAAGGCCCAGATATTGGAAAATAAAGTGATGTATTTGGGTACAGTCATCACGCATGGTAAACGCGAGATCGAATTCAAAAGGATTGATTCGATTGTCAAATTGCCCCTGCCCCAGAATGTTTCAGCCGTCCGGTCGTTTTTAGGACTGGTTGGGTACTGTCGGAACCATATTGATAGATTCGCGACAAAGGCAGCCCCACTCTCAGACCTCCTTAAGAAAGGAGCCCCATGGGAATGGCTTCCGCAGCATACAGAGGCTGTGGAAGATTTAAAGAAGGCCCTTAGATCAGCACCCGCGCTACAAGTCCCAGACCAACTCTCCCCCTATGCAATAGAGGTAGCGAGCACTGATCTAACCCTCTCGGCCGTACTACTCCAGGAACGGCACGAGCAGCTACGACCCGTGGCTTACGCCTCAAGACTTTTAGACCCAGTAGAACAAGGATTCTCAGCCTGCGAGAGGCACCTCCTAGCAGTTTTCTGGGCAGTTCAATACTTTTCCTACATTACCGGACTCAACCCCATCACCATTTTGACCGAGCACACCCCCACACAGTTACTCCTAGACGGTCGACTGAAGGACGGTTCAGTTAGCCAGACTAGGGCAGCTAGGTGGACATTACTTTTACAAGGACGGGACATTACGGTTAAACGGACCCTGGACACACACATTTTTAGCCGACAACCTCCAATATCCAGGACATCCCCATGAATGCGAAATTGTAGCACCCCTACACAACACAGGACCCTTCATAGCGAAGACACCCCCCAGGAAGATAGGGAACCCAAGACAAAGCCCCCAACACACAGACACGTGTGGCGCACTGAAAATATACGTGGACGGTTCATCCACAGTTTTAGATGGTGAGCGTATCACTGGATGCGGCATCTATGTCGAGGACGCGCAGGGTCGCGCTTTAGAGGAGATTACATTAAAATTGCCAGGTCACTTAGGCGCGCAGGCAGCAGAGCTCGCGGCCATAGCTTAATAGTGGACCACCCCGTTTCTTTCCCCAGCCCGGCAGACATATATTCGGACAGTCTATATGTCTGCAACAGTTTAACGGATTTTCTACCCCTGTGGAGGACACAAGGTTTTGTCTCCGCAGACGGGAAACCCCTTCCATCAGCCCCTTTACTCCGCCACATCCTAGACAAAGCGAAGGATAGGACCTTTGGAATTATCAAAGTTAGAAGCCACCATAGGTCATCCCCCCCTGGAAATGTAAAAGCCGATGCACTGGCTAAAGCAGGTTCCAGGCGAGGACACTTTTGGACACCCCCAGATAACGCACCAGCCAGCGCCCCTGTGAGTGCAGTTCAAGTCTCACAGACGGACATTAAAGATTTAGCCGAGGCACAGAAGCAGGATGGAGATCTCAGGGAGATTTTTAAAGGGACTTTTGTGCCACAGTACGATAAATTCCGACACGCTTTGACCACACACGAGGGTGTGATCATTAAGGACCAGCTTTATGTGGTCCCGCAACAGGATAGAAATCAAATGATTGCCTTGTTCCATGACGGTCATGGACATCAAGGGATCGACCCGACCACGAGGCACCTCAGGCAACTCTGTTGGTGGCCTAATTTAAGGACCGATGTTACCCATTACATCGAGAATTGCCTTATTTGCGCCCAGAATAACCCGGAGAGGTATTCCAAAAAGGCACAGCTTCGGCATACTCGACCAGTTAATGGCCCCTGGACAAACCTCCAGATCGACTTTATAGGCCCATTGCCCCCTTGTAGGAATGGCTATAAATACGTGCTGGTTGTGATTGATACCTTTACCAAATGGGTAGAGGCATTCCCCTCAGGAACCAATACAGCTAAGACAGCTGCGAAGATCCTGACCCACCACATCTTCACGAGATGGGGTTTACCCAGAAGAATAGATTCAGACCAGGGATCTCACTTCACAGGACGTGTCATGAAGAACGTCCTGACCATATTCAGCATTAAACAAAATTTTCACATTGCGTATCACCCACAGTCAAGCGGGATTGTAGAGCGCATGAATCGGATCCTAAAATCGACCCTTAGAAAAATGGTTCAGGAAAACAATTCAACATGGGATTCAGTGCTCCCATTCGAACTAATGTTCATCCACAACACGGTTTCATCATCCACAGGATTCACCCCACACACACTCATGACCGGACGCCCTATGAAAGGTACAGAATTCCTTTTAGGACTGGACATGACTAGCCCCGAAGTGACGGCCCTCACGCATGAGAAAGCTGTTAAAGACCTAGTTGAGACTGTGAGGTCTGCACAGATTGCAGCCGCAGTTCAACTGGGAAAACGATGAAAACAAAGTACAGCTTGCTTTAATAAGAACGTACACCCCACAGAATTTCAGGTTGGGCAACAGGTAATGCTATCTGTGTACAACCCCAACAGTTTTTTGGCACCAAAATATTCCGGCCCGTACTCAATTTCGGACAAAATTAGCCCCTCAGTTTACAGGATAAAATACCCCAATGGAAAGACTGCGTGGTTTCATATTAACCAACTGAAGGCATGTGGAACACAGTCTAACCACGCACACCATGTCCTGCTGGACGCAGCAGAACATCTCGCCCCGCCCACTAGAGACACGTTTCCACCATCCCCCTCACAGACCAGTTCATCATCGGACTCGCCCACGACTCCGCCCACTGACCACAACAGACCACGCCCCGGAACGCCCACAAGCTGCCACAGCAGAGACAGCGAAACTGACACTGACTTTCAGGACAGCCACAGCACACAACCCTACAGCCCCCACTGTAGCGACTACGACCCCGACTCCAGTGACCCCATGGAGGTCACCTATGTTAAATACCCAGACCCACCACCCGACCCCGACAACCCCGACAATGCCCCTTCAAGTTTAGACCCCACACTTTGGCACAGGGACAATTCATACAGACTTGTCCGTAATGATGAAAGTGACCCCCGGTCACATAATTCCAAGATTGCATGCCTGATCCACACAAGGGTGTGGGATCCGGGAGAGCAGGACGACACGGTGTCTGACTCCCGATACGGCAACCCCTTTGTGACCCTGTTCACAGAGGCAGAGGAAAAGTAAGGTGTCCAGATGATGTAAAATAGGAACCGCTTGAGGGAAGCGATGTCCTTTCTGATGGAACCTGCACGTATGTTTTGTTTGTAAGTTTGCGTTCGTTTGTCTTTAATGTTAATGGTTCAGTTGGAGGCTGGCCATCTTCTTTTCAGCTGAAAAGATTGTGACCACCTCACATGATCGGCTTAAATATCTGGAGCCCAGCTCAACTTTTCACAAGGAGCATCTTGGCTCCTCCCTTGTTTTTAGGTGCCCCTCTATTCGGTGAATAGAGGCTGCAACCCCACGGTTAACACATTCTTGCCCGTTCATTCCAGGTTACTCAGGCAGTGGAGAAACGGCACTGAGGACCCGCCCTGTCTGAGAACCCACTTTGGTCAGCGAAGCTCAGGTACGGCACAGCACACCTTACCCGGGGATTCCATTCAAATCTTACCCGTAGCGGCCCATACGCAACCCATTCGACCTTCTTGTTTCAAAATTTGCTTTCATTTTTCGTTAGGTAGCCCTTCGGCAGCCATCCCACATGCTATTTACATCCAGGAACATTCGGATGGTAAATTTGCAAAGCCTGCGAGACGGCTCGCAGGAGGAAAGTTGTTAGGTGTATTTCTGCTCCTAAATTCGCATTTGAAAAAAAAAAATGAGGGGAGTCACAGGGTGTGACTTGGCCAGTCATTTAAGGGTCAATTGGAATGAGAGGACAGATACACTAACAGTACGGATATTAAACTGTGTATTGACAGATACTGTGCTTGATCCCATAGCTTTCGAAAGTCGAAAGAGGGTTCACGGCAAAGATCGGCCATACAGAAGGAAGAGGACAAAGAGAACGAAGAGAAGACCATGATGGAAGCCTACCTATTAGTTTTAAACGTTGTTGTATTTGTATATGTGGAAGCAAGTCACGTTTCCTCCACAACACCCGCCGTTAATGTTTCCCTCACACCAACTCCCCCGTGCTCAGCACTGATCAGCGAAGTTCAGGCCTGGTGCACAAAATTCATGACATGGTACTCAATGTCGTATGTGATTGAATCACTGTTGGTGATTGCAATTCTCTGCATCATTGTACAGACCCTCAGGTTGAGGAATTGGAAAAGGAGAGCCTCCCGTTCCTGCCCCTCAACCATTTACGGAGTTCAATCCCCTATTTTCGGTTTTCATCAATCCCCCCAACCCCTTGATGCCTAGGAAATGAATAAAGCGACATGTGAATAAAGGAGATACTAATGTATTATATGGTTCTGAACTCGACTGCCGAGTCAGAAAGTGACATGTAATGTGGTGTGAATGGATAAGGTTTTTAGACTGTAATAAAATGTTTAAAATGAGATAAGGATAGTAGTTGTGATAGGTAGAGGTTTCCGGTTATTGGTAATGAATGTCCCCTTTGACATAGCGCCAAGTAGAAATGTGAGATAAAATTTTTCTTGCCATAGTTAAAGAAAGCGTAGACGCCCAGGAACTTGCTAAGGTCAGGGAACCCAAAGAGGGCACCCAAAGGCACTCGAAGAAACGTGCATAGGTGATCCTTCACAATTTCTTGTGAGGATCACAAGGAGGGAATGTAGCCATCTAAGATGGACACTGGGTTACAAAATGGAGAACTGCTAAGGCTGCAGGGAAAAACAGTCTTAGTGAGGACAAGCAGCTTGCAGAAGACTGTTTTGCATTCGGCACGTACAGAAACCAGTTTCTGGCCAGGTGCAGAGTTTCAGCCAAAGGTGCAAATGGGAAACAGATCTGCATAGTAATGAGGTGATCCAGATCCAGACCCCGCACAATAGAAACATTTAAGTATCAATGGATACTTTTCCTTAGACGCCCAGACAGAATGGCGCCAAAGCAACCAACACAAAGAGCCGTCGGGACCGCCCCACCCATCGAGGAACGACCCTCAGATTGGGGAGTTTGAAAGATATCGATTGGGAGAGACCCAATCGATACCTAGCAGGTGAAAGAACCGCCCCAAGGGGCACGGACTTCTAGGACCTATAAGAATAGATCCCGCACATGGTTCGGTCTGTTTTTAGCTCCGGCCCAGACCTGTTACATCGCATCCTGACTCCAGTTTCATCACCGGCCGTTGAGCATCAGCCATCGAACTGTAAGTGCCAACACAACGATCGCTACGTGATCCAGACCTTGCTAGATCTTGACAACTTTGCGAATAAGAAAGTTGCAGACCAAGAACGGGACGAAGGCCTTGTTCCCTGACCTTGCCTGTTCCTGTCTAGATAAGTATTTAGTTGTTTAGTATTAGAAGTAAGTTAGTCTCTTTAGCGTATGCATGTGTATTTATTATATTTGTCATAATAAACACCAATCGTTTGGACTTACTAATCGGTGTACGGATTTATTACTTTGAACCTGACCTTGATATACTTGTGACGGTGTCTCAATACGGCACCTGGCGACTCCGAGCATAATTACACATACAGAGCCATAGTAGTGTTAAGCACACGGCCTTTAAACGGAGGCGTGTTAATCACACTCCAGTAAAACGAGCAACACCCAGATGGGCGCGAAACCCTTTGGGGTATAAAACAGAGTCCCCAAGGTCAGAGCACTGTCTTAAGATCTCTTGAACTCTTCATCTTCACCTTGGCATTTAGCTCTCAGCGACAAGAGGCCAGCCAAGCACCAGCCAAGTAAGTCTAAGGTCAACGCCCGCTACGGGATAGGCGCTCCTAGCTACTATTCTATACCAGTTCAAAGCCAGCAGTATCAGAACCGGACAACGGCCATTGTTCCTCTGACTGAGTGGGCGTCCGAAGCTAACTATAGGCTTTTAGTTGTAGTTTAGTGAGTAGAGTTTGTGCATGAGTAATAATTGACTGTGTTTGTAAATAAATGTGTATTGATTTCAAACTTACTAACTGGTGTATCGAGTCATTGATCAGTATTTGGTTTTGAACTTCATGGTGGTATCAGAAAGATACCTGGCGACTCTTGAGCAACGGTAATTAAAACAGAGCAAATTAAGGAAAGCATAACGAGCAGCAGTGTAATGCCCTGCCTGCAACAGTAGTGGACTCGCCAACATTAAGGGCATTTAAATGGTCATTGGATAAACATATGGATGTTAAGGGAATAGTGTAGATGGGCTTTAGAGTGGTTTCACAGGTCGGCGCAACATCGAGGGCAGAAGGGCCTGTACTGCACTGTAATGTTCTATGTTACCCCCCCATCCCTCCCCTCCCCCCCAGGTGCCATTGCACCTGGACCACGTTTGTGTGGACCAGTTCTAAACAGTGCCACAGCGAGGTCTCCTAGGCGAGAGGTGAGAGCTGCATATCCAGAAAGATCTGCTGGACCAAGGCCTTCATGATGGTCGCCTCGAGGCACTTGTATGTCGGAGTCACGGCATCAGACAGAACATCAGAAAGTGGTCGGCACAGTGGCACAATGGTTAGCACTGCTGCCTCACAGCAACAGGGACCTCGGTTTGATTCTGATCTCAGGTGAATTTACATATGTGGAATTTACATGTTCTCTTCCACTGTCTGCGTGGGTTTCCTCCGGGGGCTCCGGTTTCTACCCACAGTCCAAAGATGAGCAGGTGAGGTGGAGTAGCCATGCTAAAAAGCTCCTTAGAGTTCAAAGGTTAGGTGGGGTTATGGGTGGGGGGATTGAGCCTGGGTGCGTTGCTCTTTCAGAGCGTTGATGCAGACTCAATGGGCTGAATGGCCTCCTTCTACACTTTATGAAATGAAAAATGAAAATCACTTATCGTCACAAGTAGGCTTCTAATGAAATTACTGTGAAAAGCCCCTCGTCGCCACATTCCGGCCCCTGTTCAGGGAGGCTGGTATGGGAATTGAACCGTGCTGCTGGCCTGCCTTGGTCTGCTTTCAAAGGCAGCCAATTAGCCCAGTGTGCTAAACTAGCCTTAGGCACTTTGTCTTTTTTTAGAGAGTTTTTATTCGGTTTTCACATTTTGTATTTCACAATTATAATGTTATATGTTACACTTTACATAAGAGCATCGACCAGAGAAAAAAAACATACAAAACAACATAACAAAAAAAATGGGCAAGAAATAAAAGGCGGTAAGAAGACAGGTGGATGTCAGTGCAGATATTTACATACAATTGCTTTCCCTCCTGTTGTGGCCGTGTCCCTCCTTTGTTGCCATTCCCAGTTTACCCCGGCGCATATTTACAGATGTCTAGCTACAGTTTTGATCCCTTGTTCTTCTCAATTTCATCATATCCTCCCCCCCCCCACACCGCCCCCCCCCCTCCCCCCAACTCCCTCTCTTTCCTTTCCATCTTTATCCTGTGACCCGTTTGTGTCTCTCTCCCCCCCCCCCCCCCACCGCCGGACTCAGTCCCCCGACCCCTCTTGTTCTATTGGGTGTTGACTACGAACGAATCCTAGAACAAGTGTGTGAATGGCTTCCACGTCCTGTGAAAGCTCTCTTCCAACCATAGGGTGGCAAATATTATTAATTCCATCAGATCGGACAGCCAGTCAACAGGCTTGAATGGTGCTGCCGATCGGCAGCCGAGCAGATTCCCCGATAGGATTTCAGCAAGACAAAGGCTAGGACATCGGTCCCCTCTCTATGAAGAGTTCTGGCTGGTTTGAGACCCTGAAGACTGCCATTTTTGGGAAATGGCTCCATCCTCCCACAACCCTGCAAGTGGCCTGAAAAAGTCCGTCCAGTACCTGAGAAGTTTGGGAGTTACTGCAGCTATATTAGCAGAGAGTCAAACACATTTAAGAACTGTGTTAATAGTTCAATAAACACGTTGAACTCATTTCATAGTCTGGAGCTTCCTTTGTCAAAGCATACATCAAGGAAGCAGCTTATGCTCCACAAAGTAGCATAACACAACATGATACCAGGAGTGCCTCTTAAATCTATTTAGTTCAACTCAGCAAGATCCGTGACAACCAGCAACCGAACTCAGGCACGATGATCGAGATTCCGGTTCCTCAGCAAGTCAGTTACCAGGGCAATCTCTGTGCCAACTAACATGCATTCAAGCAAAGATTTCAGCTTTACATGGAAGCATCCGACCTAAATAGCGTGGCCGATGCTAAGAAGATAGCTTTTCTACTTACCATTGTGGGTGAACATGCAACAGAGCTCTTCAACTCCTTTAAATACTACAAAGGGCAGGACAGAATGCACTCCAGACAGTCCTGGACAAATTTGAAAGCTACTGCAAGGTAAACACAAAAGAAATCGGTAAAACTGGCGCCAATACTCACCACGAGGCAGAAGTAGTGTTGCAACAGAAGCAAACAGCAATTCTGATTGACAGCCATCTTGCGCGTATCGAGCCAGCCTAGTCTGCACATGTGGACTTCCGGTTGCGGCTATGCGGAGCTAAGCCGCACGTTCGGCAGCTCCTGCTTTAATAGGAATTGTGGGCTCTTTTAAGGGCCCCAAACGGCGCTGATTCGACGATTCCCGGTGGATAAAGGGGATAAAACCCCCCGGGATTTATGGTGCAGACTCGGAGTGGGGCGAGGAGAAAAACGGCAGCAGCTCCCCTGGAAAAGCGGGGGAAGGTGGAAAAAATGGCGACCGGTGGAGCCCATGAGGAGTGGAGGCAGTGGGCGGAGGAGCAGCAGGTGGCCCTTCTGCGCTACTTTACGGAGCTGAAAGGGGAGTTGTTGGAATCCCTGAAGGTGACGACTGGTAAGCTGCTGGAGACCAAGACAACCTAGGGTGCACCGATACTTGAGTTTCAGCAGCAGGTCTCTGAGCGGGCACCCTCTGTTGTACGGCCCTGGGTGAGGTGGGGGCAGATGCCTGTGTCCGCCTGGAGGCAGACGGCCCTGATCGTTCGACATCATGTCCTAGGGAAGGGAATGAAACGGGTTATTTAGATACGCTCGGCCGGGCGCTGGACGGTCCCAGTGGGCAGGGTGTGAAGGGACAGAGGATGGGGGAAGTGTCCCAGTGGGCAGGATGTGAAGGGACAGAGGATGGGGGAGGTGTCCCAGTGAGCAGAGTGTGCTGGGACAGAGGATGGGGGAGGGGGTGTTTTTGTCATGCAGGGTTGTCTCACTTGTTGCAGATCCGCCAACCTCGCATTGCGCAATCTCCCGGGTGGCAGATCCCCCATCAAGGTCCAGTGCCCTCTGCTCAAACGTGGTGAGGGGGTGCAGGATGGGCGAACCCCCTCCAGTCTTGTTCCGCTCACGAGTGTTGTGAGCGGTCTTGGCCTGTTGGGGGAGGGGGCATAGGTAGATCATTACAATACAGCAGGTATCATCAGTCCGTTCAGATACTGGCACAGTTTGGGGGTCAAGTTGTAATAAGACCATTGCATCTCTCCACGGGGGCCAGAGCGCTGGGTCTGTGACTACTTTGTGAACCACCCTCAACTCACTCTGCCCCAATCCCCCTCCAACCCCCGTGCCGTTGTGGGGGGGGGGGCGGGAGGGGAGGTGGGTGATTCAGTAAAGGGGGGAGGGATGGTTGTGACTCGGGGGCACCGTCTTGGCACTTACCCATGCAGCCCTGGTGAGGTCGTGCATCTTCTTCCGACATTGCTCTGCAGAGCGAGGTGTCTGCCCCACAGCACTGACGGCTGCAGCCACCTCACGCCAGGCCTGGCGCACCGCGCTAGCAGGGTGGCGATGACCTCTACACGGGCAGATGATGCCCCTCCTCTGCTCGATTGATTCGAGCAGTGTCTCCACGTCAGCCTCAATGAAACGCGGGGCTGCTCTTCTGAGCTCCGACATCCTGGCCTAGTTTCTGTGCTTGCCCGCGCCTTTTTAGGCGTCGGGCGGCGTCACGTGGGTGTGTTCGTATCGTCGCCGCGTTCTGGCGTCATCGCGCATGTGATTGACGCGGCCCCGTTCCTAGCCCATTTCCCGGACGTGAATACGTCGGGAACTGGGCCGTGTCGGGCCGTCGCAAACGGCCGACTTCGCGATTTTCCGCGGGTGTGGAGAATCGCGCCCAGGATGTCTATCTCCTTTTGCAGCCCTGTTCACGGTCATCATGTAATGGCCGCAAATCCGAACTTTGCTGTCTGGCTTTAACACTGGGGCTATTGGTGCTGCCTATTTCGAAAACTGTACAGTGCTCAATATTCCTAGGTCTTCCAGACATTTCAGCTACAGTTCAACTTTCTGATGCAGAGAACAGGGCATTGTTTGGGCTCTAAAAAAGTTAATGTTGTGTCAGGGTCTATGTAAATTTTGGCCTTCACCCCTGTTATGAGAACAAATAACAAAGAAAAGTACAACACAGGAACAGGCCCTTCGGCCCTCCAAGCCTGTGCCGATCGTGATGCCCGAACTAAAAAAAAAACCTTCTGCTCTTACTTGGTCTTTCCCCCTCTAAAGAAACCCCAGCTCTCTCTGGAAGACGTCCTGGCTTTGCACAGAGGTTCCTGGAAAGCCCCACTTGTGGTGATGAGTATCTCCAGCCAATTTGGCCTGATTTTCTTTAGCCAATCTTTCCCCTAGGGGCTTGGTCTCTGTCCTTTTGCTACAATTAATTCTAGTGCTAAGTACGTATCATGATTGCGATTGGTAATTATTCTCATAGAACATAGAACAGTACAGCACAGAACAGACACTTCGGCCCTCAATGTTGTGCCGAGCAATGCTCACCCTACTCAAATCCACGTATCCACCCTATACCCGTAACCCAACAACTCCCCCCCCCCCAACCTTACTATGACACTACTGGCAATTTAGCATGGCCAATCCACCTAACCCACACATCTTTGGACTGTGGGAGGAAACCGGAGCACCCGGAGGAAACCCACGCACACACGGGGAGGACGTGCAGACTCCACACAGCCAGTGACCCAGCCAGGAATCGAACCTGGGACCCTGGAGCTGTGAAGCATTTATGCTAATCACCATGCTACCGTGCTGCCCTGAATACTTATATTTTCTGATCTCCTGCCACCTTGGCAGCAGCACTTGCATTAACCTTCATATTTAATGGTCGGCCATTAACAATAAGAACTTTTTCGATACGGGGTGTCTTATTTAAATTCACCATGTTAAGCTTATAAACTTTGGATTTCTCTTCCGGATTTTCAACAAGTTTATTCACTGAAGTTGGCGATGATATTTTTGGGAACTGGTTGCAGTCTGGCTGACTCTGCATCTGGCTTGTATATGGCCTTTTCTAATTGCATCTGTCTTAGGATGGCCTCTCCCACAACAATAACAAGCCTCTAGACCCTGTGACTGATGGTCACTTTTCCTTTTCTCAGGCTCCATTACACCTTCACCACGGGTACTTTGAGCTGCTGGCGTTTCCTGCCATATTTGATTTACCTCACTTTGCACATCTTTCAGCTCAAAAGCACTTTGTTCAGCGCTTTCAGTTGTTTGAGCCAATTCAACTGCCTTAGCTCAGGATATTCTGGTTTCTGCCAGCAACTTCCTCTGAATGTTCAACTTAATGATAGTGTAGACCAAGCAGTTATGTAACGTATCACTGAGAGATGGACCAAATTTGCAGTGGTCAGCCGTTTGCCAAAGCCTGGTTACTAAAGCGGATGCTGTTTCTCCAGGGCCCCTAATGGCTGAATGGAATTTGTAGCACTGTATTATAATGAGAGGTTGGGGATTGATGTGGTCTTTCACTAGTTGCACTAGTTGTTCAAGGGATTTGGTATCTGGAGCCTTCGGAGATGATAAGTTCCTCATGAGGTTATATGTTTGTGGGCCACAAACTGTCAGTAATACAACTTTTGCTTGTCTTCTACCATGTTTATTTTGGCAGCAAAAATGTATGAATAAAATGAAAATGAAATGAAATGAAAATCGCTTATTGTCACGAGTAGGCTTCAATGAAGTTACTGTGAAAAGCCGCTAGTCGCCACATTCAGGCGCCTGTCCGGGGAGGCTGGTATGGGAATTGAACCGTGCTGCTGGTCTGCTTGGTCTGCTTTAAAAGCCAGCGATTTAGCCTGGTGAGCTAAACCAGCCCCTGTAGGTATCAAAGCCTTTCGACATATTGGCCCCAATTTGCAACCTCTGGATGAAATCGATAGATTTTCCCGAATAGTGGCATAACTATTCGAATGTTATTGATTCTTTATTTTTTGGAAGGTCTCCGAGGGGGGTCACACCACCCTCCCCCGCCCCCCCACTTTCCGAATGTTGACGACTTGTTCCTTTCAGCTGATACAATTTATTCTCATTGCCAATGCAGTAGGGCAAGATCATACAATTTAGAGTTAAATGTAAGAGGATAAGTTCACAAATGATGCGATACTTGGTGGGGTGGGAAACAGTGAGGAGGATAGACTTAGATTACAGAAGAATATAGACGTCCTGGTCAGATGGGCTGATCAGTGGGAAATGGAATTCATTCTGGTTAAGTGCACGGTGACAATGTTGCTGTCAGTTTGAAGATAGTGGACAGAGAGATGATACCACTGTGAAGGCAATGAATTATGGTAAAGGTCTAAAAGGTGACTGTGTCACCAAAAGGAGACAAGAAAGTCTCATTTTCAACAACAGGATAAATCTCCAGAACAAAATATAGATGAATTTCAGAGACAGGGCTCTGAAGCTGTAGAATTTCTGAAGATTGGTCTTGGCTTCTGCGCTGAAGGACAGCTTTGGTGGGAAGGAAATTTTCTGATGAGATTGAAGGGTGGACGTCGACCTACTTACACCAAAGCTAGTCGCCTCTCCCGATGCTCTGGCAGGGTTATCCTCAATGGAATCAAGTGTTGTGTGCTCCATGGACAACTCTTCCGGGCCAGCCAGCGATATACAGGGCATCTCATTGGTGGGTTCAGTGGGATAAAGATCTGAAATCTGCTCTTCCACAACACAGCTCACTCCTCAAACATAAAGAACAGTGTCTTCTTGTTCTTCAGTAGTAGGTTCAAACAGCACATTGATCTCTCAGTGCTACTGATTTAGTGCTACAATGCCTTCTCTCTCATAACCTTTTCAGAAAGGTAACCCAGGTCTAAAGCTCTTCTTGTGGATGGTCACCGTCTGCCACAGAGTCTCCTGTGTCCTCATTGTCTGGCCTGGCTTCAAAAAGAGAGATCCACAATCCCAAAATTTTCCAGGGATTGGTTGAATAGTGATTTCCAGATGGAGAGTCAACCACGACTCAATGAATAAACCTTACTGGCTGTGAGAGGATGACAATCCACTGGTTCTACACATGACTTTTGGATTCCTCCATGAAAGACGTCCACAGTTGCTCTGCAGTAAGTCACCATCTGCTTTTTCCAGAATGCCCAATTAGATTCTGTCCCAAATGGTCGGATGTTATTAAAATAAATGTATTGTTTTCTTGCGCAAGTAAAATCAAACCACCAGTTGCTTGGTAAACCATGTTTTGGCAGCAACTAAGAGAAAGGAAGGAACAGGAAAGCACAGGGAACACGGTGTTCTTTGTAACTGATTAGATTTAGTAGTCAGAGGGCTGTGAGCGAGAAAGCAGTCCTCAGTAACAGATGAAGTGTCGAAGAAGGAACAGCAGGAGAGAGCTAGAGACAGCCATCCGCAGGAAACAGCTCAGCTAGACATGAAGTGCTGAAGGAAGAAGCCAATTCGTGCAAAAGATTGTTTCCTTCACTAAACCGAAGACCATTCCCAAGTCGTGGTCACTTGAGATGTACAGTGTGGTAGTCATGATATGGTTGTTGTTTGGGAAATGGAGCACACAATACTTGATTCCATAGAGGGTCACACTGCCTGAGCATTGGGAGAGCCAACTAGCTTGGTTGAAAGTATGTCGACATCCACCCTTCAATCACATCAGAAAATCTCCTTGAGGGGCGCCACTCCACATCAAGCGTGGCTGACCAGGAGTCTCTACCGCTCTTACCAACAGCCATTGATATGGTTAGAAGGATTTTCAGATGGACACACTCAACCTGTTTGACCGCATTCTGAAGGCACCATCCTTGGCCATCAAGTCCTGGGGTGGGACTCAAACCTGGAGCGTCGGTCTCAGAGGCAGGGACTCTACCCACTGCACCACTAGAGGAGGTATAGTATAATGGGTTAATAGTTCTGGTAATGAGTTAGTGATGCATCTTATGGTGCAACAATGCCAGCAGCATGGTAGATACACTGTGAAGCAGAAAGAATACTCCAGAATCAAGACACATACACCTATTTTGTAGCCTTTCCTGTACTTACTGTTAATAAAGTAGTTTTGAAGTAATCAGCATGAGTCAGACTAGAGCTACTCATGTGTAGATGGAAATCGCCCTGTGTAGATCAAGGAGATTCTCCAGCCTTGACCCATAACAAGAGAGATTGAGCAGCTGAAGCCTATACTCGCTGGAGTTTAGAAGAATGAGAGGAGATCAAGTTGAGGTATACAAGATGCTAATGGAGGTTGACAGTTGAGACATGAAGTGGATGTTTCCTCTTGTTGGGCATTCGCCGGAACCTTTACAGAATCAAGGAATTGTTTTGACTATCATAACCTATGCCTCCACTATCTCTGCTGCCACTTTTTTTAAGACTCGAGGATGTAGGCCACCAGGCCCTGACAACCTGTCTGCCTTTAATTCCAATAGCTTGATCACTACTTTTTCCCTAGTGATGGTTGCTATTTTACATCCCTCCTTTTCACCAACCTCTGCGTTCCCTGTTACTATTGGGATGGTTCTAGTGTCCTCCACCGTGAAAACCGAGGCAAAATATTGATTCTGTGCCCTTGTCACTTCTGCGTTCCCCATTAACTACCCAGTCTCATCCTCAAGGGAGCCACATTGACTTTAGCTGCTCTCTTCCTTTTTATATACTTATAGAAACTTTTTCTGTACATATTATATTTTGCGTTAGATTTCTTTCAGAATTCACCTTTGCCCTTTTTATTACTTTTTCAATAACCCTCTGTTGGTCTTTAAAAGTTTCGAAATTGGGACGGCATGGTAAAATAGTGGTTAGCACTGCTGCCTCAAAGCACCAGGGATGCGGGTTCAATACCAGCCTTGGGTGACTGCCTGTGTGGAGTTTGCACTTTCTCCCCATGTCTGTGTGGGTTTCCACTTGTTGCTCGTTCTACTGTTAGTGTGATTAACACGCCTCCATTTAAAGGACATGTGCTTAACACTGGTTTGGCTTTGTATCTGTATCTATGCTCAGGAGTCGCCAGGTGCCGTAACAGAGACACCGTCACAAGTTATCAAGGTCAAGTTCAAAGCAATAAGTCTTAACCCCGATCAGTAAGTCTAAACAATTAGTGTTTATTATAACAGATATAATAAATACTCATGCGCACGCTAAAAGACTAATACTTATTTCTACTATTAAACGACTAAATACTTATCTAAGTAGGAACCAGCAAGGTCACGGGACAAGGCCCTGGTTCCTTTCTGGACTGCACCTTCTGTTCACTAATAGTCGGCAAAAGTATAAGCAATGCCTGGGTCACGTAGCGATCGTTGTTTTGGCACTTACTGAAAGATGGCTGATGCTCAACGGCCGGTGATGAAAGACAGGATCTGGAGGCTGGGTTCGGAGTCAGGATGCAACAGCCTAGGCCGGAGTCTGGAAGCAACAGACCGAATCATGTGCTTGACCTTCTTCTTATAGGTCCCCAGAGGTCCGTGCCCCTTGGGACGGGCTCTTTCACCTGCTAGGTATCGATTGGGTCTTTCCCAAACGATATCATTCGAATTCCCCTATCCTGGAGTCGATCCTCGATGGCGGGGGCGATTCCTAGGGGTCACTGACCTGGGTTCTCTGGCGCCATTCTGGATGGGTAGCTATAGAAAGTATAAATCGATACTTAAAATGTTTCTATTGTATCTGGGACTGGGCCGGTATCATCTCATTAGTATGCAGATCGCTTTCCTATTTGCACCTTTGGCTGAGTCTCTGCACCTGCCTTGAAACCGGTTTTTACGAGTGTCTCACTGTTGAAAGCTTCTGCAAGCTGTTTGTCCTTACTATGGCTGTTTTTCCCTGCAGTCTTAGCAGTTCTCCATTTTGTAGACTGGCGTCCATTTTAGAGGGCGACACACTGGCTGCTTCGGTTTCCTCCTACTGTCCAACAATGGGCTAAATTGTCCCTTAGTGTCCAAAAGGTTAACTAGCCTTACTGGGTTATGGAATAGGATATGTGCCTAGATTGAGTGCTCTTTCAGAGGGTCGGTTCAGACTTGATGGGCCGAATGGCCTCGTTTTGCACTGTAGAGATACTATGATTCTAATTCTCCAGCCTGCCACCGAACTTTGCAAATGGCATGTCCTAGTCTTTGTCTTTATGTTATCTTAAAACTCCGTACTTATCCACAGATACATTGTCCCCTCTTACAATCTTTCTTCCTTGCTACGATATATTTTAGACGTGAGGAATTGAATATCTCTTTAAATATCTGCCACTGTTCATCAGCAGTCCTAGCTTTTAGCCCTTTTTGCAAGTCCACTGGGGCCAAATCTCACCTCATGTGCTTGTAATTACCTTGGTTTAACACCAGAACACTAGTGTAAATATGAGTTATTGCTTTTGAGCTGGAAACTATTGTCAGTTTGAGTATGAAAGTGGGAAAATGCTTCAGTACAGTGAGTGGCTCCACAGCGTAGCAATGCCCTCCTGCAGTTCTCCTCCAGGTTGTCTGGAGACTGTTGTATTTCCGAGGGATGGCAGCAAGATACCCTCGTGCATGTCCAAGGCTGACTGGACAGAGATCGTAGTTGAGGCTCGCAGCTATAGAGTCCACAAGCGATACTCGGCTCAAAAGCCTGTAAGGTTGAATGGCACATCATTACTTCAACAAACTGGCTTTGATGAATGTAGCAAGCCATGTATATGTGTGAGTGAAGTGGTTTGCCTGGTGGGAGATTAGATTCAGGGATCAGCACCAGATGGACTGAGTGTGTGGGAGCCGGTTTATGCTGAAAATATCGGCTGGAATTTTCCAGGCGTTCCCATTGCCGTTTGTCCAGTCCCGCCGACGGCAAACCCCCACAGCAGCAGATCCTGCAAATAGAAAAGATACAAAGAACAGGAAAGGAGATGTCGAAGTTGGGATTGATTGTTCTGTTTCTCGTCAGCAGCTATTACCAAACTTAGTAAATCAGCAGCAAGAAATTTTACAACATTTGAAACAGCGGGAGGTATGATGAAAGATGACGAAGAAGACCATTTGGATGTGTCCTCGGTATGAACTGACAAGTTCTGTGACTGATCGAAAGATGTGGAGCAGGCAGTTCAATGTGGGGAGGTGCGAGGTGATTCATTTTGGTAGGAAGAACATGGACAGACAATATAAAATAAGGGGTACAATTCTTGAGGGGCTGCAGGAGCAGAGGAACCTGGGTGTTTCTGCTCTTGGAGAACCTCACTGTTAGTTATTCAACTGGAGCATATTTTACTCCCCAACTTACCAGTGCACTTAGAGTTGGGTTTCACCTCATGAACCTCTTTGTTCAAGCTATAGTAGGGGAGCTACACTACCACTAAATGGCTTGCCAGCTGCCCGTCACAGAAAATGCATAGCAATTATACTTTAAGTGTGTTATCTCAAATAATTAACACACATCAATCAAATAATACATTTGTTCAGAAATGATTAATGTTCATTCACAACTAATAATTAGGATTACATAATGCAATACACGAGTATAATTACCAATCGCAATCATGATACGTACATAGCACTAGAAGCATATACAAACCTATACAAGCATATAGGTAGCTCCACTTATCTACAAGCCTTATAGACAGGTATTTGATTAAATCTATGCATTAACCTGGTTCCCATACTCCCATCTCATTGTCCTGTGTTCTGTAAGTACCACATGAGCAGTGGCTGCATGATCAATTATATCTCTGTGTGCAAGCATCCTTGCTGAAACTGAAAATCCTTGGACACTTCTGTTGCTATAGCATCAAGTTTCTACTGTCTGGAAATTCACTGACCATAGTAAGCAGCAATCTGCTGTGAACACTTAGGATTTATTCAAAGCTGTATAGTTTTATATATGAACCTGTAATAATCCACAGGAGGCAGGAGTCCCATCACCACACCAATATTTATTTCGGGTGCGGTACGTTTCAGCGCCGCCGTTTCAGCGCCAGGACATTTCAGCGCCAGGACATTTCAGCGCCAGAAAAAAAAAATTCTCCAATGTTGTCATATAGTTATGACAGAATTTTTTTTGCACAAAGCAATTTACAAATCTGTAAGTTCATAAAATGAAATAAAACTCAAGTGTTAACTAAATGTTTTTATTGTAAAAGATCCACTTATAAAGATCCAAAAACAGTACATTAAAACAATTTACAAATCTGTAAGTTCATAAAATCAATCATTAAAAGGAATGTTCATTGGACATTCATTGGATATTCATTGGAAAAAACGCATTTAGTTTGTTAAATTGTGCCCTATTGAACGAAGGTAGTCAATTTCATTCCTGCTACCATATTCGGAAACAATTCTCAATATCCTCTCATCAGCTTTTCTATATTTAAGTAATTTTAATTGAGGTTCATTGCCAGCTAAAAGTTTCTCGAAGTGCTCGTCTCTTCCCTTTTGAACATTCTTAAGGACATCAATGAACTTCCAGATAGTTGGGTGTGACATTAACAGTTCACTTTTCAATCTCCTGTTGGCCGCCTCAGCATAGTTATTTGTTCTGTCATCCCCATCTAATGTTCTTTGATACATATTCCACATCTCGGTAGGAAATAAAGGACTTTGTCTGCCTGCTCCTCGGCGATTAGGACGGCCGATATAATTGTCTTCGAAATAGTTTAAAACCGGAATTAACTCCTCCGGTAAATTACCTGCTAAAGAATCCACGTGACTGTCAAGGTCGGCAACTGGCACAAAACATAGGGCAGTTATTATTTTCGAATGTAATGCAAAATCGGGATTGCTCTTATATAAACGCATGAGACCAAAACCAGTTATCTGCCTCAGTATATTTTGAGACAGATGAAAAAGGCAGCCTCTTACTTCTATGTTGGGGAAGGAGTCTTTCATGGCAGTAAAAGCAGCGCGTTCAAAATCACAATTGATAATGGCAGGTCCTGCATTTGTAATCATCTCTTTTACCATCGCAAATAACATCATATAGGTCGCATACTGTTTGTTTTGTAAAAGCGCGTACAATACAGGGTGAACTCCGTTATTTTTCCTAACCATGATGATATAAACTTGATAAAATAGGTGTGGTGCTACCGCAAATGTTCCGTCAGCATACCAAGTCGTGGAAGTTGCCATGTGTTCTAACCAACTCTCTCTCCCAAATATAATAATCCGTTCGTTGTTCGTACCACTATCCTTTAAACAGAAATTTTCCTCGGTTTCTGGGGTGGGTTTATAGATCATGTATTGATGAGGTAACTGAAGCTCTTGAATCGATCTTGGATTATCGGGGACCTGATTAACTTCGTCTCGTTTTCTACGAATAATTTTTCGCATTGCCTGCCTGTTTGGTAACTGTGCCATACCTGCCACGGACATTTTTTCAATGCACTTGTTGATAATCGTACTTGGAGGCTCACAAGTCTTTTCAGCCCGGTCTCTCGCATCAGTTATGACCTTTTCCACTTCGATAGCAACTGCAGATGGGGGATGAGTATGTTCGTTGATCGTTTCGATCACCTCTCTTTCTAACATGTGAATGCGGGCCTTACACCTACCATCCTCATGGCATCGCCAAAACTTAACTTGCTTTTGTTTCTTGCTTTCTTTGTCAAAACGATATATAAAACCTTCATGACAGAACTTCTCTCTGCCTCGCTTGCTTTTCACTGATTCAGCCATGGGTTTAAAGATATGGAACTTACCAAATTTACCAAAAGAAATTTACCAAATAACTAAGTAAGTATAAAAACTTGTTAACAAAACTCTAACTTTATCTAAACAGTAATCATAATAAAACTCCAACAAAATCTAAAGACAGTTAGAACGATGAAACGACCAAATAACTAAGTGTAAAAGCTGGTATACCTGTGTCATACCTGTGGCCATAATCAAGAATGATTTCTGAATGAATGAGCGCTGAAACGTCCTGGCGCTGAAATATTTGGCGCTGAAATATTTGGCGCTGAAACGTCCTGGCGCTGAAATGGCGGCGCTGAAATGGCGGCGCTGAAATGGCGGCGCTGAAACGGCAGCGCTGAACTGTCCCATTCCCATTTATTTCTAATCAGTAGATACACGAGCGGCTCCAAACAGTGCTGCTAGCATTCCAGTCAACTTAAGACTGGCTCACAAAGCCTACGCAGGTGTTTATATGGGCCCCCTCAATGAGCTATCATTGAGGGAGCTCATACTCCAATTGGCCAACCAATAATGCTAATTGGAGGTCATTACAGAACCTATATATATATATATATATCTTGATTTATGAATGTTTTTAGTCCCCCCTAACCCTTCAGTCCCCCCTTAACAGGCCATGTTTATGTTGAGGTTGCCTCTTAAATTCTTCAGATGGCCAGTCCTTCTGAACAGCAGGCACTACAAACAATAATTCAATTCCATACACCATTCACAACTTGGTCAGTGAAAGCTGCTGCTTGTTAGTTAATCCCAACCCTCATCCCACAGTGTGGTGAATGATGTCATGGCCGAAATGAGGCAAGACAAATTCTTAATTGATTTAAGGTGAGAATGATCAATCTGTGATTGGTTTAATTGGTTTCTCGAGGCTGATGGTCAACTCTTGATATAATTTCAATTATTTGTTGGACCATCCCACTTGTTAATGTTTGTTTCTGTTCCCTCGTACGAAGGAAAAATAATCCCCCTTACTCATTTGTTCAGAATGAGGAAATATGCTGTCTATGTTTGGACAGGTTATTTGAAGATCACTATTCCTTCCCTCTGTGCTTACTTGGAATGAGTTTCTTTACTTTTAAAATTACACAAAATCTGTATAAAATATATATAGGCAGGGGCTGGTTTAGCTCAGTGGGCTAGAGAGTTGGTTTGTGATGCAGAACAAACACAGAAGTGCGGGTTCAATTCCCGTACCAGCTGAGGATTCTGAGTTCTCCCTCTGTGTACCCGAACAGGCACCAGAATGTGGCAGCCAGGGGCTTTTCAAGTAACTTCACTGCAGTATTAATGTAAGCCTACTTGTGACAATAAAACAATTATTATTATTACGAATTTACAACCACAATCAATAATAATTAATAATAATTACGGATGCACTACAGTACAGATGCACCACAGAAAGCATCCTATCTGGCTGCATCACAGCCTGATATGGCAACTGCTCGGCCCAGGACCGTAAGGAACTTCAGAGAGTCGTGAATACCGCCCAGTCCATCACACGAACCTGCCTCCCATCCATGCCATGGTCTCCATCTACATCTCCCCCCGTCAGGGGAAAGCGGGCAGCATAATCAAGGATCCCTACCACCCGGCTTACTCACCTTTCCAACTTCTTCCATCTGGCAGGAGATACAGAAGTCTGAGAACACGCACGAACAGACTCAAAAACAGCTTCTTCCCCACCGTCACCAGACTCCTAAATGACCCTCTTATTGACTGACCTCATTAACACTACACCCTGTATGCTTCATCCGATGCCAATGCTTATGTAGTTACATTGTATATTTTGTGTTGCCCTATTATGTGTTCTCATGTATTTTCTTGAATTTTGTTTAATTCCCTTTTCTTCCATGTACTGAATGATCTGTTGAGCTGCTTGCAGAAAAATACTTTTCACTGTACCTCGGTACACGTGACAATAAACAAACCCAATCCAATCCAATCGCTTATTGTTGCAAATAAGCTTCAATGGAGTTACCGTGAAAAGCCCCGAGTCGCCACATTCGGGCGCCTGTTCGGGGAGGCTGGTACAAGAATTGAACCCGCGCTGCTGGCCTTGTTCTGCATTACAAGCCAGCTGTTTAGCCCACTGTGCTAAACCAGCCCCCTATATCAATATTCAAAAGTGATTTGTCGGCTACATATAATACAGTACATTCAGTAATTTGAAGAACTGAAGAATTACAAGAATTAATTACAGAACTTAATTCTAAACTTAGAATATCGATGACTTTCCTTAAATATCGCAAATCAAACTACACTAATTCAATCCACAATGCTGACTGTTTTAATACTTTTTTACCTTAGCACAATGGACTTAATTGTGAGGGAGGTAGATAGTTTGCACCAGTGGTGATTATTCAAACTTGATGTCTCACATCACTGTCATCAAGCGATATGTTTTTGTTTTTCTTTGTTAATTTTGTGTAGGATGCTAAGACCGAACGATGGGATGAGCTTGTGTCCCAGAATTCAGTATAGAATCGTATTGAGTTGACATAGAAACTGTTCCCACTGGTTAGGGACGCCAGGGCTCAGTGGGACAGAGTCTGAAAGATAGAGCCAGATCTTTCAGGAGTGAAATTTGGAAAACCTTCTACATCAAAGGGTAGTGGAAGTTTGTAACACCTTTCCACAAACAATTGATGATAGATCAATTGTTAATTTTAAATCTTTTTTTTGAAATGTGTTATCAAACATTTTGAGGGTTAAGATACAAAGGAAGGGATGCAAAGTTAGGCTTCAGATCAGCCATGATCTCACTGAATGACAGAACAGGTTTGAGGTGCTGAATGGTCCACTCCTGTTCCTATGTTCCCTTGTTGCTGTAGTGTTTTGTCGTTGTAACTGTTTAAAGTGAGACAATTGTCATTTAAAGAGCAGATTTGTTCCAGACAAATATTGGTGAGAAGATTTAATGACTTGTTTATTGATTATAGATTCACAATGGAACATCAACATGACAGAGTCTTCGGGATTTCACATTCTGCAAAAGTACGGTTACTGTAAGAAGTGGGGAAATGAAATGTTACAATTCAGGCAACTTCCCAATATTCTTAACGTTCGTTAATTTAGTTCGTTATAACCTCTAACCACAATTTCCAAACATTCTCCATTTCCAATACCAGTTCTCTATTAGAAATTTTCTGATCATTCTATAATGTTTAAATTGCTGCTATTAAATCCAAGCCATAAACTTGGTTTCTCTCTCTCCAAATGTGCTGCCTGACCTGCTTCATATTTCCGTCACTTTCAGTGTTAATTTCAGATTTCTAGCATTGGCAGTATTTTGCGTGTTCAGTTTAAGAGTCCCCTTTACGTGACATCAATGAAGCTAAAGTCTGTGTACCCAGCTCCGACTCGGGCAGCATTTGAATGGTGTGGACGGCGCCAGCCAAAGATAAGAACTTGATAGTGCGATTCCTGCGTCAGTGTGACTGGGACCACCAGACAAACAGCTTGTGTGAATCACAAACTCTGCCCCTGGTTTCAGGCACAATGGAATTACCTGGCTGCAGAGTTTAATGGGTTGATAATACTCCAGCTTATATCAAGATTCAAAAATGAAATTGAGCTAAAATTAAGTAAAGAAATGGGATAAAAGTGGAACTGCTAAGTATAGCAGTCTGAAAGGGTGTTTTTGATTTGCAAATTAGTTTTGCAGCAGGAAAACAGTGAACCAATGGTGTATAGATGAGGTGACTTCAAAATGGAGGGATAAGGGAAAGGTTTGCACCTATTTGCTAAAAACCCTTTCCACAGGATGGGTAACATCGAAGGGAATAAAACAATACATCCAGAGTAAGATATCTGGAGAAAAGGGCAGAGAAGCAGCTACCATCATAGCCACACCAAAATGTAGAAAGCAGGCTCTCCCCAAAACAGGTTGTTGCTGAAAGGCTGCTGTTTAAAATCAAAACTCTAACAGTGAAGACATTTTACATTGAAACTGAAGATGTCTTTCATAAACCAGGAAAATAACCTGTGGTAACTATATGTCGGATTTACCTCATAGAGTTATATAATATTGGATGTTGTGTGGGAACACGGGCATTTCAGAGAGTTCGGTTAACATAGGGAATTGGGAAAAAGGGAGAACTTTATGAGATATGGTGTGTGTATAGCATTGTGGATGGCACAATTGCTTCACAACTCCAGAGTCTCAGGTTCGATTACGGCATGGGTCACTGTCTGTGCGGAGTCTGCACATCCTCCCCTTGTGTGCGCTTGTTTCCTCCGGTTCCTCTGGTTTCCTCCCACAGTCCAAAGATGTGCAGGTTAGGTGGATTGGCCATGATCAATTGCCCTTAGTGTCCAAAATTGCCCTCAGTGTTGGGTGGTGTTCCTGGGTTATGGGGATTGGGTGGACGTGTTGACCGCTGAGGCCGCACTGACCTACATTTCCTGCACTGACAAGCTCAGCTCTAACAGTCTTCAGCTCAGTTTATCAGAACAGGAAGGGTTTAGGACGGGGCAGCATGGTAGCACAGTGGTTAGCATTGCTGCCTACGGCGCTGAGGATTTGGTTTCGAATCCTGGTCCTGGGGCACTGTCCGTGTGGAGTTTGAACATTCTCCCAGTTTCTGCGTGTGTATGACCCCCACAACCCAAAGATGTGCATGCTCGGTGGATTGGCCACGCTAAATTGCCCCTTAATTGGAAAAAATAATTGGGTATTCTAAATTTATTTAAAAAAAAGGAAGGGTTTGGGATGCTATTTGAAATGCCCCCTGGATCTCTTAACTGTTCACGTCGCCCTCTGGACCCCCTCCCAAAGCCCCAACGTACTTTTTAGGAGGTCTTCGAGACCCTTAGTGTCAGGGTGGCACTGCCACGGTGCCCAAGTGGCAGTGCCAAGGTGCCAGGCTGACACCCTGCCCAGTACCACCCTGCCCAGAGCCGAAGCACCAAGGGGCCTCCGATGGCATGTGAGGGTCCCCCTCCCCCCTTAGGAAGGACCAAAGAGAGAGATAAGAAGAGCCAGGAGGGGACATGCGAAGTCTTTGGCAGGTAGGATCAAGGATCAAGGGGCAGCACGGTAGCATGGTGGGGGCAGCACGGTAGCATGGTGGTTAGCATAAATGCTTCACAGCTCCAGGGTCCCAGGTTCGATTACCGGCTGGGTCACTGTCTGTGTGGAGTCTGCACGTCCTCCCAGTGTGTGCGTGGGTTTCCTCCGGGTGCTCCGGTTTCCTCCCACAGTCCAAAGATGTGCGGGTTAGGTGGATTGGCCATGCTAAATTGCCCGTAGTGTCCTAAAAAGTAAGGTTAAGGGGGGGGGGGGTTGTTGGGTTACGGGTATAGGGTGGATACGTGGGTTTGACTAGGGTGATCATAGCTCGGCACAATATCGAGGGCCGAAGGGCCTGTTCTGTGCTGTACTGTTCTATGTTCTATGTCTATAACCCTAAAGCTTTCCATAGATATGTCAGGAATATAAGAATGACTAGGGTAAGAGTAGGGCCAGTCAAGGACAGTAGTGGAAAGTTGTGCGTGGATTCCGAGGAGATAGGAGAGGTGCTAAATGAATATTTTTCGTCAGTATTCACACAGGAAAAAGACAATGTTGTCAAGGAGAATACTGAGATACAGGCTACTAGACTAGAAGGGCTTGAGGTTCATAAGGAGGAGGTGTTAGCAATTCTAGAAAGTGTGAAAATAGATAGGTCGCCTGGGCCGGATGGGATTCATCCTAGGATTCTCTGTGAAGCTAGGGAGGAGATTGCTGAGCCTTTGGCTTTGATCTTTATGTCATCATTGTCTACAGGAATAGTGCCAGAAGACTGGAAGATAGCAAATGTTGTCCCCTTGTTCAAGAAGGGGGGGTAGAGACAACCCCGGTAACTATAGACCAGTGAGTCTTACTTCTGTTGTGGGCAAAGTTTTGGAAACGTTTATAAGAGATAGGATGTATAATCATCTGGAAAGTAATAATTTGATTAGAGATATTCAACACGGTTTTGTGAAGGGTAGGTTGTGTCTCACAAACCTTATTGAGTTCTTTGAAAAGGTGACCAAACAGGTGGACGAGGGTAAAGCACATGATGTGGTGTATATGAATTTCAGTAAAGCGTTTGATAAGGTTCCCCACGGTAGGCTATTGCAGAAAATACGGAGGCATGGGATTAATTGTGATTTAGGAGTTTGGATCAGAAATTGGCTAGCTGGAAGAAGACAAAGGGTGGTGGTTGATGGGAAATGTACAGCCTGGATTCCAGTTACTAGTGGGGTACCACAAGGACCTGTTTTGGATTCACTGTTGTTCGTCATTTTTATAAATGACGTAGAGGAGGGCATAGAAGGATGGGTGAGTAAATTTGCAGATGACACTAAAGTCGGTGGAGTTGTGGACAGTGCGGAAGGATGTTACAAGTTACAGAGGGACATAGATAAGATGCAGAGCTGGGCTGAGAGGTGGCAAATGGAGTTTAATGCAGAAAAGTGTGAGGTGATTCATTTTGGATGGAATAACAGGAAGACAGAGTACTGGGCTAAAGGTAAGATTCCTGGTAGTGTGGATGAGCAGAGCGATCTCTGTGTCCATGTACATAGATCCCTGAAAGTTGCCACCCAGGTTGAGAGGGTTGTTAAGAAGTCGAATGGTGTGTTAGCTTTTATTGGTAGAGGGATTGAGTTTCGGAGCCATGAGGTCATGTTGCAACTGTACAAAACTCTGGGAGGCCGCATTTGGAGTATTGCTTGCAATTCTGGTCGCCGCATTATAGGAAGGATGTGGAAGCGTTGGAAAGGGTGCAGAGGAGATTTACCAGGATGTTGCCTGGTATGGAGAGAAGATCTTATGAGGAAAGGCTGATGAACTTGAGACTGTTTTCGTTAGAGAGAAGAAGGTTAAGAGGTGACTTAACTGAGGCATGGAAGATGATCAGAGGATTAGATAGGGTGGACAGTGAGAGCCTTTTTCCTCGGATGGAGATGTCTAGCATGAGGGGACATAGCTTTAAATTGAGGGGAGATAGATATAGGACAGATGTCAGAGGTTGGTTCTTTACTCAGAGAGTAGTAAGGGCGTGTTGCCACCTGTGGTGGCCACGTCCCGATTCCAAAATGGACATTCGCAAAGCGTACAGGGAAAAATGGACAGCACGAGGAAAACAAGCAGGTACAGGATTTCCTGTGGATTGGAACTTGCAGATCCCAGACAGAACTGAAACTACAAGCCATTAGCATAGTAATGAGCTATCTCCGGGGTCAAAAGAGAAACATTTAAACAATCGGTACCAGGGCAGACTTCCCGGCGCCAGTGGAGACTAAAACAAAGGCAGGCCAACGGTTACCTAGGGCCCGCCCAGCGATCGAGGTACGACCCCGATATTGGAGAGAATCGATACAAACGATTGGGACATGGTCCAATTAATTGAGACCAAGTCCAGGGTCCGCCCAGATGGGCGCGAAACCCTTTGGGGTATTAAACAGAGTCCCCAAGGTCAGAGCGCTGTCTTAAGATCTCTTGAACTCTTCATCTTCACCTTGGCCTTTGGCTCTCAGTGACGAGAGGCCTGCCAAGCACCAGTCAAGTAAGTCTAAGGTCAACGCCCACTACGAGATAGGCGCTCCTAGCTACTATCCTATCCCAGTTCGAAGCCAGCAGAAACAGAACCGGACAACGGCCATTGTTCCTCTGACTGAGTTTGAGCCCGAAGCTAAGTATAGGCTTTTAGCTGTAGTTTAGTGAGTAGAGTTTGTGTATGAGTAATAATTGACTGTGTTTGTAAATAAATGTGTATTGATTTCAAACTTACTAACTGGTGTATCGAGTCATTGATCAGTATTTGGTTTTGCACCTCATGGTGATCTCAGAAAGATACCTGGCGACTCTTGAGCAAAGGTAATTAAAACAGAGCAAATTAAGGAAAGCATAATGAGCAGCAATGTAATGCCCTGCCTGCAACAGTAGTGGACTCGCCAACATTAAGGGCATTTAAATGGTCATTGGATAAACATATGGATGTTGAGGGAATAGAGTAGATGGGCTTTAGAGTGGTTTCATGGGTCGGCGCAACATCGAGGGCAGAAGGGCCTGTACTGCGCTGTAATGTTCTATTTTACCCCCCCTTCCCTCCCCTCCCCCCCCAGGTGCCATTGCACCTGGTCCAAATTTGTCTAGCTACAGTTTTGATCCCTTGTTCTTCTCAATTTCATCATATCGTCCCCCCCACACCGCCCCCCCCAACTCCCTCTCTTTCCTTTCCATCGTTATCCTGTGACCCGCTTGTATCTCTTCCCCCCCACACCCCCCCCCCCCCCCACCCCCCACCGCCGGCCTCAGCCCCCGACCCCTCTTGTTCTATTGGGTGATGGTTACTATTTTACATCCTTCGTTTTCACCAACCTCTGCGTTCCCTGTTGCTATTGGGATGGTTCGTAATTAGGGCGGCATGGTAGAATAGTGGTTAGCACTGATGCCTCAAAGCACCAGGGACGCGGGTTCAATACCAGCCTTGGGTGACTGCCTGTGTGGAGTTTGCACTTTCTCCCCATGTCTGCGTGGGTTTCCACTGGCTGCTTTGGTTTCCTCCCACTGTCCAACAATGTACAGGTTAGGTGGATTCGTCATGCTAAATTGTCCCTTAGTGTCTAAAAGGTTAACTAGCTTTACTGGATTATGGAATAGGTTATGTGCCTAGATAGAGTGCTCTTTCAGAGGGTCGGTTCAGACTTGATGGGCCGAATGGCCTTGTTTTGCACTGTAGAGATACTATGATTCTAATTCTCCAGCCTGCCACCGAACTTTGCAAATGGCATGTCCTAGTCTTTGTCTTTATGTTATCTTAAAACTCCGTACATTGTCCCCTCTTACAATCTTTCTTCCTTGCTACGATATATTTTAGACGTGAGGAATCGAATATCTCTTTAAATATCTGCCACTGTTCATCAGCGGTCCTAGCTTTTAGCCCTTTTTGCAAGTCCAATATGGCCAAATCTCACCTCATGTGCTTGTAATTACCTTGGTTTAACACCAGAACACTAGTGTAAATATGAGTTATTGCTTTTGAGCTGGAAGTTCGTATTTGGGATGACACAGATGTCAAAACTACTGTCAGTTTGAGTATGAAACTGGGCAAATGCTTCAGTACAGACAGTGGATCCACAGCGTAGCAATGCCTTCCTGCAGTTCTACTCCAGGTTGTCTGGAGACTGTTGTATTTCTGAGGGATGGCAGCAAGATACCCTCGTGCATGTCCAAGGCTGACTGGACAGAGATCGTAGTTGAGGCTAGCAGCTATAGAGTCCACAAGCGAAACTCGGCTCAAAAGCCTGTAAAGTTGAATGGCACATCATTACGTCAACAAACTGGCTCTAATGAATGTAGCAAGCCATGTATATGTGTGAGTGAAGTGGTTTGCCTGGTGGGAGATTAGATTCAGGGATCAGCACCAGATGGACTGAGTGTGTGGGAGCCCGTTCATGCTGAAAATATCGGCTGGAAATTTCCAGGCGTTCCCATTGCCGTTTGTCCAGTGCCGCTGACGGCAAACCCCCACCGCAGGTCCTGCAAATAGAAAAGATACAAAGAACAGGAAAGGAGATGTCGAAGTTGGGATTGATTGTTCTGTTTCTTGTCAGCAGCTATTACCAAACTTAGTAAATCAGCAGCAAGAAATTTTACAACATTTGAAACAGCGGGAGGTATGATGAAAGATGACGAAGAAGACCATTTGGATGTGTCCTCGGTAAGAACTGACAAGTTCTGTGACTGATCGAAAGATGTGGAGCAGGCAGTTCAATGTGGGGAGGTGTGAGGTGATTCATTTTGGTAGGAAGAACATGGACAGACAATATAAAATAAGGGGTACAATTCTTGAGGGGGTGCAGGAGCAGAGGAACCTGGGTGTTTCTGATCTTGGAGAACCTCAATGTTAGTTATTCAACTGGACCATATTTTACTCCCCAACTTACTCGTGACAGTTAGAGTTGGGTTTCACCTCATGAACCTCTTTGTTCAAGCTATAGTAGGGGGGGCTACACTACCGCTAAATGGCTTGCCAGCTGCCCGAACACAGAAAATGCACAGCAATTATACTTTAGTGTGTTATCTCAAATAATTAACATACATCAATCAAAATAATACATTTGTTCAGAAATTATTAATGTTCATTCACAACTAATAATTAGGATTACATAATGCAATACACGAGTATAATTACCAATCGCAATCATGATACGTACATAGCACTAGAAGCATATACAAACCTATACAAGCATATAGGTAGCTCCACTTATCTACAAGCCTTATAGACAGGTATTTGATTAAATCTATGCATTAACCTGGTTCCCATACTCCCATCTCATTGTCCTGTGTTCTGTAAGTACCACATGAGCAGTGGCTGCATGATCAATTATATCTCTGCGTGCAAGCATCCTTGCTGAAACTGAAAATCCTTGGACACTTCTGTTGCTATAGCATCAAGTATCTACTGTCTGGAAATTCACTGAACATCGTGTGAAGCAATCTGCTGTGAACACTTAAGAATTATTCAAAGCTGTATAGTTTTATATATGAACCTGTAATAATCCACAGGAGGCAGGAGTCCCATCACCACACCAATATTTATTTCCAATAAGTAGATACAAGAGCGGCTCCAAACAGTGCTGCTGGCATTCCAGTCAACTTAAGACTGGGGCACAAAGCCTACACAGGTGCTTATTTGGGCCCCCTCAATGAGCTATCATAGAGGGAGCTCATACTCCAATTGGCCAACCAATAATGCTAATTGGAGGTCATTGCTGAACCTATATATATATCTTGATTTATGAATGTTTTTAGTCCCCCCTCACCCTTCAGTCCCCCCTTAACAGGCCATTTTTATGTTGAGGTTACCTCTTAAGTTCTTCAGATGGCCAGTCCTTCTGAACAGCAGGCACTACAAACAATAATTCAATTCCATACACCTTTAACAACTTGGTCAGTGAAAGCTGCTGCTTGTTAATTAATCCCAACCCTCATCCCACAGTGTGATGAATGATGTCATGGCCGAAATGAGGCAAGACAAATTCTTAATTGACTTCAGGTGAGAATGATCAATCTGTGATTGGTTTAATTGGTTTCTCGAGGCTGATGGTCAACTCTTGATATAATTTCAATTATTTGTGGGACCATCCCACTTGTTAATGTTTGTTTCTGTTACCTCGTCCGAAGGAAAAATAATCCCCCTTACTCATTTGTTCAGAATGAGGAAATATGCTGTCTATGTTTGGACAGGTTATTTGAAGATCACTATTCCTTCCCTCTGTGCTTACTTGGAATGAGTTTCTTTACTTTTAAAATTACACAAAATCTGTATAAAATATATATAGGCAGGGGCTGGTTTAGCTCAGTGGGCTAGACAGTTGGCTTGTGATGCAGAACAAACCCAGAAGTGCGGGTTCAATTCCCGTACCAGCTGAGGATTCTGAGTTCTCCCTCTGTGTACCCGAACAGGCACCAGAATGTGGCAGCCAGGGGCTTTTCAAGTAACTTCACTGCAGTATTACTGTAAGCCTACTTGTGACAATAAAACAATGTAGCCACCTAAGATGGACACTGGGCTACCAAAATGGAGAACTGCTAAGGCTGCAGGGAGAAAACAGTCTTAGTAAGGACAAGCAGTTTGCAGAAGGCTAATTAGCATTCTGCACGTACAAAAACCAGTTTATGGCCAGGTGCAGGATCTCAGCTTAAGGTGTAAATGGCAACAACGATTTGCATAGTAATGAGGTGATCCAGATCTGGGCCCACACAATAGAAACATTTGGGTTTGAATGGATACTTTAAGTGGACGCCTAGACGAAACGGCACCAGAAGTATCCATCACAAAGGACCCTAGAGACCACCCCATCCATCGAGAAGAGACCCTCAGATTGGGGGGTTTGGAAAATATCGATTGGGAGAAGACCCAATCGATATACAGCAGGTAGAGACCGCCCCGAAGAGGCACGGACTTTGGGGGGACCTATAAAAGTAGATCCCGCACATGGTCCGTTCTGTTTTGCTCCGGCTCTGTTGTTTGGCTCCGACTCTCTGCTGTCTTCATCGCTTTGCTGATACATCGCATCCTGACTCCAGTTCCATCACCAGCCGTTGAGCACCAGCCATCGTTCAGTAAGTGCCAAACAACGCTCGCTACGTGACCCAGGCATTGCTTATACTCTAGCCGACTATTAGTGAACAGAAGGTGCAGTCCAGAAAGGAACAAAGGCCTTGTCCCCTGACCTTGCTGTTTCCTACTTAGATAAGTATTTAGTCGTTTAACAGTAGAAATAAGTATTAGTCTTAAGCGTATGCATGCGTATTTATTATATTGGTTATAATAAATATCAATCGTTTGAACTTACTAATCGGTGTACAGTTTTATTACTTTGAACCTGACCTTGATATACTTGTGAGGTGTCTAAATATGGCACCTGGCGACTCCCAGCAGAATTACATACACAGAGCTGTAGTAGTGTTAAGCACACGGCCTTTAAACGGAGGCGTGTTAATACACTCCAATAAACGCGTAATACACTCAAGTAAAACGTGCAACATTTAGTGGCGACATCCTGACGGGACGCAGTTACAAGTGGCACCCCCACTCCGTCGAGGACCCAGAAATTTGAATTAGAAATCTGAGTAAAGAAAAAGAAAAGAAATCACAAGTAATCATGGTGTTGAAACGAATAAATGTAATTCGGAAGTGTGTTTAGTGCATGCGTACTAACAGGGTTGTAAGGAAAACCTGAAAGCGTTTTTGTTGTGACAAACTTTCGGGAGTTTTGTGAACGGAACATAGCGTAAGCCTTACCCGTTTCGTGAGACATAACCTCAACACCCCCTGTTCCAAATTAAAGTGAGTCAGAGAAAATGGCCATGCAGGCAATGGAACGCCTCATGAACCCAGAATGGTTTGTGGTCGCAGCGATAAGCAGTAGCCGAGTAGGTCAGTGTCCCGTGTGGGAGCTGGAACTCCGCAAGTATCTGCAAGGAAAGGGATGGCCCCTTTGGAAAGAGTTCTGTATGAATGAGGAGACAGGTCCCGGAAGTATAGGACATACTTGGTGGGAGAACCTCTCTCAAATTCATAAGAAAAACCTTAGTAAAGCACGCAAGCCGATGGCAATCGTGTCCTGTTTGGCACAATTGCGAGGCACAGAGGAGGTCGTTCAGACACTCCGGGCAGAATTAGAAGAGAGAAATCGGATGAGCAAAGTGGATGTCAGGGACATCGAGAAAGAGAATATGGAACTTAGAGGGAAGCTGGCAGAGAAAGGTAGTGAGGTGGATGATGCCAAGAGGGCACATCAGTCTTGTCTAGCCCATCTCAGCAGTTCCCAGACCCAGTACGAAAAGGCCTATCGTGCAACGTGCCGTCCTGATAAGAGAAGAATCAGAGAAGCAGGTAGAGGCTTTGCAGAGGCAATGCTCTGACCTAAAGGCAGCTTTAAGAGCACTCCATGCTGCCACCACAGAACAAAGACAGAGTACAGTAGACCATGCAAAATGCAGAAAGCAGATTGCGGAGCTGCAATCGCTGCTTTCAGTGCAAAATGGGTTCCAAAGCACATTTGGAACGCAGTTAGATGAGGAGAATGCCCCAGACTGAAAGGAATTAAGCGAGACAGCGCAGCGTTATGTTCAAGGAACATGTGCGCCAGCAGCGCAGCAGAAAAGACAAGCACCCCAACCCCCCACAGACCAGATAGTTACCGCACCAATGAATCCAGTCACCACCCAAAGGAAAGTGACCACAGAAGGCGCACCCGATATCACCTACACCACCCCCTTAACTGTAACCCAACTCAGGGACGCGTGTGAGAAGATCACTCCGTTTCTCCTCACCGCAGACCCCCACCAATTTTTCGCAAAAGTAAAGCAACAGGCAACCATGTACGGCCTGGACGAGAGAGAGCAGGTTAAGCTCACGGTTCTGAGCTTAGACCAATCGGTAGTAGCAGCCCTCCCCGACCCACAGAACGTTGGCGGAGGCACCCTAGAGGAAATGCACACCTCCATTTTAGATGCCATAGGGTATAACCGAGGTGACCCAGTTGAAGGACTTAACAAGTGCCGACAAAAGAAAACCGAGCACCCCACAGCATTTGCAGGAAGGCTGTGGATTCATTTTAACGCAGTTTTCGGCGATTTAAATAGAGCCCATTTGAACCGTGAAAACATGGTTAAATGGACACGCACCATAATTTCCCATGCCACAGATGCAGGACAGAGTGCTTGCAACAGTTATGACCCCTCAGAAGAGGCCCATAATGAGAAGTGGGTCCTGAAAATATTGTCCCGCGCTTGGGAGCGATCAGTTCAGGGCAGAGGCAAAGTGAAGTCCCCAGTAGAAGCTCAGGCTGCAGCGGACATTCAGGCAGTGAGAGCGCACCAAAACCCCGCAGGGGTAAATGAAGGAAAGAACAGCCCTCCACAGAAGTCGCAGGAATGCTACAACTGTGGCCAGTTAGGACATTGGGCTAAGGAATGCAATGCACCCCAGAGATCACAGAGAGGCCAGCAGACAGACACTCTGAATAGACATAAAGCAAAGCCGATCCATAGCATAGGGATACAGTCAGGACAGACCAATGTGGACGGGACGGACTGACGGTATTCGGGCTCCCCCACTTGGGTCTGTGACACTCTTTAGGATCAATCCGGAAGACCGGTAGTCACAGCTAAGGTTAGAGGGAAGCCCATAGAGTTACTTTGGGACACAGGAGGGTCCCGCACCACGATTAATTCCACCACCACGGCACAGGCAGACACGTGGCCGACCACCTCCACCATCACACTTAGCGGTTTCACAGGACACTCGCAGCAGGGACACATTACAGCACCCGTAGCAATCCAGCTAGGGAACATTTCCACCAAACACCCCGTCGTTCTAGTATATCTTCCCCGGACAGCAGAACACATACTGGGGATAGATTTTATGAATGCCCATAGCCTGTCGTTCGACCCAGTTAACCAGTGTGTCTGGCGAATGGCGAGATCAGACAGAGCACCCGCTACTCTCTAAATACACAAGATGAGCTAGAAATAGTTCTTTTCGATACTTAAACAAATCTGCTCCATTTCTTAAACATGCGACCATGTGCCGTACAATTAGTGGTGGGGAAGGCTTCAATCCATTTACTAAACACATCGATTATTACTAAACAATATTTATAACACTGTGCTTTTGGCAATTCAATAAAATCAAGCTGTATACAAGCAAAAGGATCATCTGGCAAGGGGGTGGTTCCCGAAGGGCATTTAATACCTTTACCCTTATTATGTTTCATGCAAATGACGCATCGATCCAGCCGCGTTTGCTGTATTCAAATCTGGGTGCCACCAAGTTTTTAGGAGTAGCTGTACCACTCCCTCCTTGCCAAGATGGGTACAAGAATGCAAATAATCAACAAGTAACGGCAATAAAGAATTCGGAATACAAACTTGACCAACTGGAGTCAGCCAGAGGTCTCGTGTCAAGGAGTGCGAACACCCCATTGACCTCCATAGTGTTCGCTCAGAATCAGAGGCGTCCCTCTGTAAATTTTGAACTTCAGCTATCTCTGGCATGCCCTTTGTCCGCAATGCAGGTACCTGGTTTAGAGCCTGATTAGCCCCACTGGGAACAATTAAAGAGGGCGATGAAGCAGCTGAATCAGCACGGGCATTTCCTAATTTAACAGGAGTGTCCACCTTTGTGTGCGCAATGCATTTAATAACTGCCAATTGACGGGGAAGCTGAATAGCATCGAGGAGATTTTTAACCCAAAGAGCATTTTGAATGGGAGTTCCGCAGAGGTGAGAAAACCTCGCTGTTGCCAGAGGCGGCCGAAATAATGGGTCACGCCAAAGGCATACCTAGAATCAGTGTAAACATTAGTACTTTTGTCTGTGGCCAAAATACATGCTCGAGTAAGGGCGAATAGCTCGGCTTTTTGTGCAGAGACAGGGGTCTGGAAGGCTGCTGCTTCTTGCACGTCAGTGTCGGTTACCATGCCATATCCCGACTGTGGGACACCAAATGGGGAAATGGAGGAACTGCCGTCAATATAAAAAATTAGATCTGGATTATCAATAGGCCTGTCTGTTAAATCTGGGCGAGGTGCGGTGGTGAAGTTGTTGTTAACGGAAGTCATTTCTCATTTTTGGGTACCCAAAATGGTGAGCTCAGACAATGGACCACATTTTGTGGCTCGGATCAATACTGAATTGTGCGAAGCACTCGTAATTAAACAGCAACTGCACTGCGTGTATCACCCGCAGGCAGCAGGAATTCTGGAAAGAGCCAATGGGACTTTAAAAGAAAAATTATCTAAATTAACTGAAGAAACTGGGTTAAATTGGCTAAAAGTATTACCTTTGGCACTGTTTCACATGCGAGTGACTCCCCATTCGCGGACCGGACTGTCAGCTGCAGAGATAGTCTATGGTCGGCCAATGAGGACTCCCTGGGATGCCCATGAAAAACCCCTAGAGGGAGTAGACCTTCATGTGATGGGGGAACAAATGCAGAACTATTTGAATCAATTAACACTTTCTTTGAAGTTTCTTCACTCACAGGTAAAACAGGCACATCTCCCAGTAACGACAGGGACAGCCGTCCTTCGATATCCAGTGGTCAAACCCGGAGACCTCGTGTTGGAAAAAAACAGGGACAGAAAGAAACTAGGACAACGCTGGAGCGGACCATTCCTCATATTACTGACGACGCCAACTTCGGTCAAACTTGAAGGACGTTCAAGTTGGATACATCTATCCGACTGCAAGAAGATAGTCTCCAACCCAGACGAGAACACAGGATGAAGATCTTCAGTATAATTTTTGGACTCTCTGGACTATTTAGCCTTAATGGCCACTCGGTAGTAAAAAAAACGAACTAAACGAGACCTGCCTTCCAATACCTAAAGATATGTCATATCTTTCTGCCGAAAAATTGAATATAAGCAAGTGTTGGGTTTGTACCCACATCCCCGTCCATTCGAGGGAAGGAATACCTCTCCAATCCCTCCCCTTTCATACCGCAGAAACAGTTGAATGGATTTTATGACAAAATCAAACAGGCATCAGGGGAGATAGGGGGAATATGAAAATATGGAGATCTGCTGGCTATGACATGACTAGATTTTCAGCTTCGTATCAACCTACCTATAATCATGCCTTAACTCCACCCTCCCTCACTGTCCACTCATATAATGTTCAAGGTTCCAAATCAGGGAAAGGAAAGTTAATGGGGCAAAGTAGGTGCAACCTACCAATACAATCCCCTGGATGACATCAGCTGATGATTTTACAGCCTACAATGGAACCTATTTCATATGCGGCACTAAAGCATATCCGTGGCTCCCCATTGATTGGACAGGATCCTGCTTTTTGGGATATGTCATACCCCAAATGTGTCACCAATCCACCCTTAAGCACTCCCCCTCGCGAGCAAAAAGAACAATTTCTAAAACGGAACGGGCAAGGCATGAACGAACTGATCTACATGGCCTCAGCATTGGAACATCTGGCAAACATAACTGCAACAGAAGCCGGGGACACTGGACAGGCACTGGCCGAGGTCTCAGCTGAGCTAGTGGCTGTCCGGACCGTGGCATTCCAAAATCGACTGGCTTTGGATTATCTGTTAGCCTCGCAGGGAGGAACGTGCGCTATCGTAGGCCAAGAGTGCTGTACTTACATTCCAGATGGCTCTGAAAATATCACCAACCTGGCCGACCATATTAAGAGACAGGCTGATCAACTTCAAGAGATTGGCAGTGAATTTCACGACTATAACCCGCTGGGTTGGCTAGGGTGGTTGGGTCATGGATTATTTGACTGTATCTTTAAAGCCTTTATTCTACTGCTACTAATGCTACTAGGGATAGGATTGCTTGCCTGCTTGTGTAAATGCATTTTCAAACGAATCATGGATATACCTATTTAGCTGGTTGTCATGATATGACAAAAGGGGGGAGTGTGGCATTGTGTGAAGCAAATAATGGCATGATGGGAAAACTAGTCAAGTCTTCTTGGTACAATTGAATTTAACCTAAGACACAGATACAAAATACAAAATGTTCGTCATCAACCTAGAAGCAGTCTCAATAAATAACAAGCTGAACAACTGTCTCTGCCTGTATGTAAACAAGTTTGTCCAGTTCTTAAAACAAAGACAAGAAAATGATATGAGACTCCAGTCCCCTAAAGGTCAGCAAGGTGACTCCATTGTAACGATTATTACTTATATTTTACTTTCAATCAAATTCCTGACCAAGCTGTATTCATGTTATCTTGATCCTATAACGTATAAGAATCGCCTTCTTTTCTGTAATATAGCAGACTTGGGACGGACTCAGTAGTTTGTAATTGACTGCTTTCCGACTTCAAGTATCAGCCATTTACTGCTAATTAGTGAATAAAGTTCAGTTTTGCTTACCTAATGAATGCTGTTTGAATTTCTCTATCACAGTCAAGACGCGGGGAAAATATAAAATACAACATAGGAGAGTACGCTAATCGGATTAGCGCAGTAGGCGACTATTCATTTGACCTGACTACACTAAACATGGACAGACAAGTAAAGGCAGTATTACACAAACACAGGACAGCATTTGCCAGTCACCGGCACGACTGCGGCAGAATGACTGGACAAATTCACGTTACCGGACCTGACCCCCGACCACAGAAACAATACAGATTTCCCCTAGAAGCAGAGGGAGAAATAGAGAAGGTAATAGGTAGCTTATTGGAGCAAGGGGTACTTAGAACAGTAGCCTCCACCAATAATGCCCCTATTTGGCCAGTGAGAAAGCCCGACGGATCATGGCGTCTGACCATTGATTATCGGGAGCTCAACAAAGTAACCCCAGCAGTAACCCCCACGGTAGCAACAAGTCCCGAGACCATGCTCAAACAGGGACTCAACTCCAAATATTTCACGGTATTGGACATTAGCAACGGCTTCTGGTCAATCCCATTGGCAAAGGCGTGCCAGTACAAATTTGCCTTCACTTTCAAAGCACAACAGTATACGTGGACATGCCTTCCACAAGGATTCCACAATTCCCCCTCCATTTTCCACCGACAGCTGGCGAATGGTTTAGAAAAATTTTCCCGCCCCGAATGTCTGGTACAGTAGGTGGACGACCTACTACTGCAGACAGACACAAAGGCAGAGCACATTACACTTCTGGCCGAGCTCCTGGAACTTTTAACCGAGATTGGATGTAAAGTTAACCCAAGAAAGGCCCAGATTTTGGAAAATAAAGTGATGTATTTGGGTACAGTCATCACACACGGCAAACGCGAGATCGAATTCAAAAGAATTGATTCGATTGTCAAATTGCCCCTTCCCCAGAATGTTTCAGCCCTCCGGTCGTTCTTAGGACTGGTTGGTTATTGTCGGAACCACATCGACGGATTCGCGACAAAGGCAGCCCCACTCTCAGACCTCCTTAAGAAAGGAGCCCCCTGGGAATGGCTTCCGCAGCATACAGAGGCTGTGGAGGAGTTAAAAAAAGCCCTTAGCGCAGCACCCGCGCTGCAAGTCCCAGACCACCTTTCCCCCTATGCAATAGAGGTAGCGAGCACAGATCTGACCCTCTCGGCCGTGTTACTTCAGGAACGGCACGAGCAGCTAAGACCAGTGGCTTATGCCTCCCGACTTTTAGACCCAGTGGAACAAGGATTTTCAGCCTGCGAGAGGCACCTCCTTGCAGTTTTGTGGGCAGTGCAATACTTCTCCTACATCACCGGACTCAACCCCATCACCATTTTGACCGAGCACACCCCCACACAGTTACTCCTAGACGGTCGACTGAAGGACGGTTCAGTTAGCCAGATTAGGGCAGCTAGGTGGACATTACTTTTACAAGGACGGGACATTACGTTTAAACGGACCCGGACACACACATTTTTAGCCGACAACCTCCAATATCCAGGACAGCCCCATGAATGTGAAATTGTAGCACCCCTACACAACACAGGACCCTTCATAGCGAAGACACCCCCCAGGAAGATAGGGAACCCAAGACAAAGCCCCCAACACACAGACACGTGTGGCCCACTAAGGATATACGTGGACGGTTCAACCACGGTTTTAGATGGTGAGCGTATCACTGGATGCGTCATCTATGTCGAGGACGCGCAGGGTCGCGCTCTCGAAGAAATAGCTTTAAAATTTCCAGGTCACTTAGGCGCGCAGGCAGCAGAGCTCGCGGCCATAGCTTATATAGTGGACCACCCCGATTCTTTCCCCAGCCCGGCGGACATATATTCGGACAGTCTATATGTCTGCAACAGTCTAACAGATTTTCTACCCCTGTGGAGGACACAAGGTTTTGTCTCCGCAGACGGGAAACCCCTTCCATCAGCCCCTTTACTCCGCCACATCCTAGACAAAGCAAAGCATAGGACCTTTGGCATTATAAAAGTTAGAAGCCACCATAGGTCATCCCCCCCTGGGAATGTAAAAGCCGACGCACTGGCTAAAGCAGGTTCCAGGCGAGGACACTTGTGGACACCCCCAGCTAGCGCACCAGCTAGCGCCCCTGTGAGCGCAGTTCAAGTCTCACAGACTGACATTAGGGATTTAACAGAAGCACAGAAACAGGATGAGGATCTCAGGGAGATTTTTAAGGGCAACTTTGTACCTCAGTATGATAAGTTTAGACACGCTCTGACCACACATGAGGGTGTGATCATCAAGGACCAGCTTTATGTGGTCCCGCAGCAGGACAGAAACCAAATGATTGCCTTGTTCCATGACGGACACGGACATCAAGGAATCGACATGACCACGAGGCACCTCAGGCAGCTCTGTTGGTGGCCTAACCTAAGGACCGATGTAACCCATTACATTGAGAATTGCCTTATTTGCGCCCAGAATAACCCGGAGAGGTATTCCAAAAAGGCACAGCTTCGGCATACTCGACCAGTTAATGGCCCCTGGACAAACCTCCAGATCGACTTTATAGGACCATTGCCCCCTTGTAGGAATGGCTATAAATACGTGCTGGTAGTAATTGATACCTTTAGCAAATGGGTAGAGGCATTCCCCTCACGAACGAATACAGCTAAGACAGCTGCAAAGATCCTGACCCACCACATCTTCACGAGATGGGGTTTACCTAGAAGTATTGATTCGGACCAGGGATCTCACTTCACAGGACGTGTCATGAAGAACGTCCTGACCATATTCGGCATTAAACAAAATTTTCATATTGCGTATCACCCACAGTCCAGCGGGATTGTAGAGCGCATGAATCGGACACTAAAATCGACCCTTAGGAAAATGGTTCAAGAGAACAATTCTACATGGGATTCAGTACTCCCATTTGCACTCATGTTCATCCGAAATACGGTTTCCACATCCACAGGTTTCACGCCACACACACTCATGACCGGACGCCCTATGAAAGGTACAGAATTCCTTTTAGGACTGGATATGACTAGCCTCGAAGTGACGGCCCTCACCCATGAGAAAGCTGTTAAAGACCTAGTTGAGACTGTGAGGTCTGCACAGATCGCAGCCGCAGTTCAGCTAGGGAAACGGCGCAGACAACGCACAGCCTGCTTTAATAAGACCGTACACCCCACAGAATTCCAGGTTGGGCAACAGGTAATGCTATCTGTATATAACCCCAGCAGTTTTTTGGCACCAAAATATTCCGGCCCGTATTCAATTTCGGACAAAATTAGCCCCTCAGTTTACAGGATAAAATACCCCAATGGAAAGACCGCGTGGTTCCATATTAACCAGCTAAAGGCATATGGAACACAGTCTAACCATGCACACCATGTCCTGCTAGATGCAGCAGAACACCTCGCCCCGCCTACTAGAGACACGTTTCCACCATCCCCCTCACAGACCAGTTCTTCATCGGACTCGCCCACGACTCCGCCCACTGACCACAACAGACCACGCCCCGAAACGCCCACAAGCTGCCACAGCAGAGACAGCGAAACTGACACTGACTTTGAGGACAGCCACAGCACACAACCCTACAGCCCCCACTGTAGCGACTACGACCCCGACTCCAGTGACCCCATGGAAGTCACCTATATCAAATATCCAGACCCACCACCCGACCCCGACTACCCCGACAATGCCCATTCAAGTTTAGACCCAACACTTTGGCACAGGGACAATTCGTACAGACTTGTCCGCAACGATGAAAGTGACCCCCGGTCACATAATTACAAAATTGCATGCCTGATCCACACAAGGGTGTGGAATCCGGGAGAGCAGGATGACACGGTGTCTGAATCCCGATACGGCAACCCCTTTGTGACCCTGTTCACAGAGGCAGAGAAAAGGTGAGGTGTCCAGATGATGTAAAATAGGAACCGCTTGAGGGAAGCGATATCCTTTCTGATGGAACTTGCACGTATGTTTTTTTTGTTAGTTCATGTTTGTTTGTTTTTAATGCTATTGGTTCAGTTGGAGGTTGGACACCTTCTTTTCAGCTGAAAAGATTGTGACCACCTCGCACGCACTTTAGCTTGTCCGCCGATACCTTTGAGAACTTCGGTTCCCAACCCAATGGTTTGATTGGAGATTTTTTCAGCTGTAAGGCTTGTGACCGCCTTACACGCACACTAGTTTATCTGCAGATACCTCTGAGAACTTCAGTTCACTGTTTTCAGATGTTGGAGCATCTTGGCTCCTCCCTTGTTTTTTAGGTGCCCTTCTATTCGGTGAATAGAGGCTGCAAACCCACGGTAAACACATTCTTGCCCGTTTAATCCAGGTTACTCAGGCAGTGGACAAACGGCACTGAGGACCCGCCCTGTCTGAGAACCCACTTTGGTCAGCCAAGCTCGGGTACGGCACAGCACGCCTTACCCGGGGATCCCATTCAAATCTTACCCGTAGCGGCCCATACGCAACCCATTCGACCTTTTGTTTCAAATTTGTTTTCATTTTTCGTTAGGTAGCCCTTAGGCCGCCATCCCACATGCTATTTACATCCAGGAACATTCGGATGGTAAATTAGCAAAGCCTGCGAGACGGCTCGCAGGAGGAAAGTTGTTAGGTGTATTCTGTTCCTAAAATTCGCTTTTGAAAAAAAAAATGAGGGGAGTCACAGGGTGTGACTTGGCCAGTCATTTTAATGGGTCAATTGGAATTAGAGGACAGATACACTAACAAGTACGGATATTAAACTGTGTATTGACAGATACTGTGCTTGATCCCATAGCTTTCAAAGGACGAAAGAGGGTTCACAGCAAGGATCGGCCATACAGGAGGAAGAGAAAGAGAACGAAGAGAAGACCATGATGGAAGCCTAACTATTACTGTTAAATGTTGTATTTCTATGTGTGGAAGCAAGGCACGTTTTCCCCACAACCCCCGCCGTCAATGTTTCCCTCACACCAACTCCCCCGTGCTCAGCTCTGATTAGTGAAGTTCAGACCTGGTGCACAAAATTTATGACATGGTACTCCATGTCATACGTGATTGAATCACTGCTAGTGATTGCAATCCTCTGCATAATTGTACAGACCCTCAGGTTGAGGAAGTGGAAAAGGAGAGCCTCCCGTTCCTGCCCCTCAACCATCTATGGAGTTCAATCCCCTATTTTCGGTTCCACCAATCCCCCCAGCCCCTCAATGAATAAAGCACAATGTTAATAAAGGATACCCATGTATTATATTGTCCTGAACTCGACTGCCGAGTCAGGAAGTGATATATAATGTGGTGTGAATGGATAAGGTTTTTAGACTGTAATAAAATGTTTAAAGTAAGGATAAGGATAATAGTTGTGATAGGTAGAGGTTCCCGGTTTTGGTAATGCATGTCCCCTTTGACATAGCGCCAAGTAGAGATGTCAGATAAAAAATTTTCTTCCCATAGTCAAGGACAGAGTAGACGCCCAGGAACTTGCTGAGGTCAGGGAACCCAAAGAGGGCACCCAGAAGCACTCGAAGCAACGTGCATAGGTGATCCTTCACAATTTTATTGTGAGGATCACAAGGAGGGAATGTAGCCACCTAAGATGGACACTGGGCTACCAAAATGGAGAACTGCTAAGGCTGCAGGGAGAAAACAGTCTTAGTAAGGACAAGCAGTTTGCAGAAGGCTAATTAGCATTCTGCACGTACAAAAACCAGTTTATGGCCAGGTGCAGGATCTCAGCTTAAGGTGTAAATGGCAACAACGATTTGCATAGTAATGAGGTGATCCAGATCTGGGCCCACACAATAGAAACATTTGGGTTTGAATGGATACTTTAAGTGGACGCCCAGATGAAACGGCACCAGAAGTATCCATCACAAAGGACCTAGAGACCGCCCCACCCATCGAGAAGAGACCCTCAGATTGGGGGGGTTTGGAAAATATTGATTGGGAGAAGACCCAGTCGATATACAGCAGGTAGAGACCGCCCCGAAGAGGCACGGACTTTGGGGGGACCTATAAAAGTAGACCCCGCACATGGTCCGTTCTGTTTTGCTCCGGCTCTGTTGTTTGGCTCCGACTCTCTGCTGTCTTCATCACTTTGCTGATACATCGCATCCTGACTCCAGTTCCATCACCAGCCGTTGAGCACCAGCCATCGTTCAGTAAGTGCCAAAACAACACTCGCTACGTGACCCAGGGATTGCTTATACTTTTGCCGACTATTAGTGAACAGAAGGTGCAGTCCAGAAAGGAACAAAGGCCTTGTCCCCTGACCTTGCTGGTTCCTACTTAGATAAGTATTTAGTCGTTTAATAGTAGAAATAGGTATTAGTCTTTAGCGTATGCATGCGTATTTATTATATTGGTTATAATAAATATCAATCGTTTGAACTTACTAATCGGTGTACAGTTTTATTACTTTGAACCTGACCTTGATATACTTGTGAGGTGTCTAAATACGGCACCTGGCGACTCCGAGCAGAATTACATACACAGAGCTGTAGTAGTGTTAAGCACACGGCCTTTAAACGGAGGCGTGTTAATACACTCCAATAAACGCGTAATACACTCAAGTAAAAAGTGCAACAACAATTATTATTATTACGAATTAACAACAAAATCAATAATAATTAATAATAATTACGGATGCACTATAGTACAGATGCACCGTAGAAAGCATCCTATCTGGCTGCATCACAGCCTGGTGTGGCAACTGCTCGGCCCAGGACCGTAAGGAATTTCAGAGAGTCGTGAATACCGCCCAGTCCATCACACAAACCTGCCTCCCATCCATGGACTCCATCTACATCTCCCCCTGTCTGGGGAAAGCGGGCAGCATAATCAAGGATCCCTCCCACCCGGCTTACTCACTTTTCCAACTTCTTCCAGCGGGCAGGAGATACAGAAGTCTGAGAACACGCACGAACAGACTCAAAAACAGCTTCTTCCCCACTGTCATCATACTCCTAAATGACCCTCTTTTTGACTGACCTCATTAACACTACACCCTGTATGCTTCATCCGATGCCAATGCTTATGTAGTTACATTGTATATCTTGGGTTGCCCTATTAGGTATTTTCTTGAATTTTGTTCAATTCCCTTTTCTTCCATGTACTGAATGATCTGTTGAGCTGCTTGCAGAAAAATACTTTTCACTGTACCTCGGTACACTTGACAATAAACAAATCCAATCCAATCCAATCGCTTATTGTTGCAAGTAAGCTTCAATGGAGTTACCGTGAAAAGCCCTGAGTCGCCACATTCGGGCGCCTGTTCGTGGAGGCTGGTACAGGAATTGAACCCGCGCTGCTGGCCTTGTTCTGCATCACAAGCCAGCTGTTTAGCCCACTGTGCTAAACCAGCCCCCTCTATCAACATTCAAAAGTGATTTGTCGGCTAAATATAATAAAGTACATTCAGTAATTTGAAGAACTGAAGAATTACAAGAATTAATTACAGAACTTAATTCTAAGCTTAGAAAATCGATGACTTTCCTTAAATATCGCAAGTCAAACTACACTAATTCAATCCACAATGCTGACTGTTTTAATACTTTTTTACCTTAGCACAATGGACTTAATTGTGGGGGAGGTAGATAGTTTGCACCAGTGGTGATTATTCAAACTTGATGTCTCACATCACTGTAATCAAGCGATATGTTTTTGTTTTTGTTTGTTAATTTTGTGTAGGATGCTAAGACCGCACGATGGGATGAGCTTGTGTCCCAGAATTCAATATAGAATTGTATTGAGTTGACACAGAAACTGTTCCCACTGGTTAGGGAGGCCAGGGCTCAGTGGGACAGAGTCTGAAAGATAGAGCCAGAACTTTCAGGAGTGAAATTCGGAAAACTTTCTACATCAAAGGGTAGTGGAAGTTTGTAACACCTTTCCACAAACAATTGATGATAGATCAATTGTTAATTTTAAATCTATTTTTAGAAATTTGTCATCAAATAGTTTGAGAAATAAGAGACAAAGGAAGGAATGCAAAGTTAGGCTTCAGATCAGCCATGATCTCACTGAATGACAGAACAGGTTTGAGGGGCTGAATGGTCTACTCCTGTTCCTATGTTCCCATGTTGCTGTAGTGCTTTGTCGTTGTAACTGTTTAAAGTGAGACAATTGTCATTTAAAATGCAGATTTGTTCCAGACAAATATTGGTGAGAAGATTTAATGACTTGTTTATTGATTATAGATTCACAATGGAACATCAACATGATAGAGTCTTCAGGATTTCACATTCTGCAATAGAACGGTTACTGTAAGAAGTGGGGAAATGAAATGTTTCAATTCAGGCAACTTCCCAATATTCTTAACGTTCGTTAATTTAGTTCGTTATAACCTCTAACCGCAATTTCCAAACATTCTCCATTTCTAATACCAGTTCTCTATTAGAAATGTTCTGATCTTTCTATAATGTTTAAATTGCTGCTATTAAATCCAAGCCATAAACTTGGTTTCTCTCTCTCCAAATGTGCTGCCTGACCTTCGTATTTCCGTCACTTTCAGTGTTAATTTCAGATTTCTAGCATTGGCAGTACTTTGCGTGTTCAGTTTAAGAGTCCCCTTTACGTGACATCAATGAAGCTAAAGTCTGTGTACCCAGCTCCGACTCGGGCAGCATTTGAATGGTGTGGACGGCGCCAGCCAAAGATAAGAACTTGATAGTGCGATTCCTGCGTCAGTATGACTGGGACCACCAGACAAACAGCTTGTGTGAATCACAAACTCTGCCCCTGGTTTCAGGCACAATGGAATTACCTGGCTGCAGAGTTTAATGGGTTGATAATACTCCAGCTTATATCAAGATTCAAAAATGAAATTGAGCTAAAATTAAGTAAAGAAATGGGATAAAAGTGGAACTGCTAAGTATAGCAGTCTGAAAGGGTGTTTTTGATTTGCAAATTCGTTTTGCAGCAGGAAAACAGGGAACCAATGGTGTATAGATGAGGTGACTTCAAAATGGAGGGATAAGGGAAAGGTTTGCACCTATTTCCTAAAAACCCTTTCCACAGGATGGGTAACATCGAAGGGAATAAAACAATACATCCAGAGTAAGATATCTGGAGAAAAGGGCAGAGAAGCAGCTACCATCATAGCCACACCAAAATGTAGAAAGCAGGCTCTCCCCAAAACAGGTTGTTGCTGAAAGGCTGCTGTTTAAAATCAAAACTCTCACAGTGAAGACATTTTGCATTGAAACTGAAGATGTCTTTCACAAACCTGGAAAATAACCTGTGGTAACTATATGCCGGATTTACCTCATAGAGTTATATAATATTGGATGTTGTGTGGGAACACGGGCATTTCAGAGAATTTGGTTAACATAGGGAATTGGGAAAAAGGGAGAACTTCATGAGATATGGTGTGTGTATAGCATTGTGGATAGCACAATTGCTTCACAGCTCCAGAGTCCCAGGTTCGATTCCGGCATGGGTCACTGTCTGTGCGGAGTCTGCACATCCTCCCCTTGTGTGCATGGGTTTCCTCCGGTTCCTCCGGTTTCGTCCCACAGTCCAAAGATGTGCAGATTAGGCGGATTGGCCATGATCAATTGCCCTTAGTGTCCAAAATTGCCCTCAGTGTTGGGTGGTGTTACTGGGTTATGGGGATAGGGTGGACGTGTTGACCGCTGAGGCCGCACTGACCTACATTTCCTGCACTGACAAGCTCAGCTCTAACAGTCTTCAGCTCAGTTTATCAGAACAGGAAGGGTTTAGGACGGGGCAGCATGGTAGCACAGTGGTTAGCATTGCTGCCTACGGCGCTGAGGATCTGGTTTCGAATCCCGGTCCTGGGTCACTGTCCATGTCGAGTTTGAACATTCTCCCAGTTTCTGCGTGGGTATCACCCCCACAACCCAAAGATGTGCAGGCTCGGTGGATTGGCCATGCTAAATTGCCCCTTAATTGGAAAAAATAATTGGGTATTCTAAATTTATTTTTAAAAAAGGAAGGGTTTGGGATGCTATTTGAAATGCCGCCTGGATCTCTTAACTGTTCACGTCGCCCTCTGGACCCCCTCCCAAAGCCCCAACGTACTTTTTAGGAGGACTTCGAGACCCTTAGTGTCAGGGTGGCACTGCCACGGTGCCCAAGTGGCAGTGCCAAGGTGCCAGGCTGACATTGCCAAGGTTTTCAAGTGGCAGTGGGTGTGCTACGGTACCGCCCTGCCCAGAGACGAAGCACCAAGGGGCCTCCGATGGCATGTGAGGGTCCCCCTCCCCCCTTAGGAAGGACCAGAAGAGAGAGCTAAGAAGAGCCAGGAGGGGACATGAGAAGTCTTTGGCAGGTAGGATCAAGGATAACCCTAAAGCTTTCCATAGATATGTCAGGAATATAAGAATGACTAGGGTAAGAGTAGGGCCAGTCAAGGACAGTAGTGGAAAGTTGTGCGTGGAGTCCGAGGAGATAGGAGAGGTGTTAAATGAATATTTTTCGTCAGTATTCACACAGGAAAAAGACAATGTTGTCAAGGAGAATACTGAGATACAGGCTACTAGACTACAAGGGCTTGAGGTTCATAAGGAGGTGGTGTTAGCAATTCTGGAAAGTGTGAAAATAGATAGATCGCCTGGGCCGGATGGGATTCATCCTAGGATTCTCTGGGAAGCTAGGGAGGAGATTGCTGAGCCTTTGGCTTTGATCTTTATGTCATCATTGTCTACAGGAATAGTGCCAGAAGACTGGAAGATAGCAAATGTTGTCCCCTTGTTCAAGAAGGGGGTTAGAGACAACCCCGGTAACTATAGATCAGTGAGCCTTACTTCTGTTGTGGGCAAAGTCTTGGAAAGGTTTATAAGAGATAGGATGTATAATCGTCTGGAAAGGAATAATTTGATTAGAGATAGTCAACACGGTTTTGTGAAGGGTAGGTCGTGTCTCACAAACCTTATTGAGTTCTTTGAAAAGGTGACCAAACAGGTGGACGAGGGTAAAGCAGGTGATGTGGTGTATATGGATTTCAGGAAAACATTTGATAAGGTTCCCCATGGTAGGCTATTGCAGAAAATAGGGAGGCATGGGATTCAGTGTGATTTAGCAGTTTGGATCAGAAATAGGCTAGCTGGAAGAAGACAAAGGGTGGTGGTTGTTGGGAAATGTACAGCCTGGAGTCCAGTTACTAGTGGGGTACCACAAGGATCTGTTTTGGATTCACTGCTGTTCATCATTTTTATAAATGACCTAGAGGAGGGCATAGAAGGATGGGTGAGTAAATTTGCGGATGACACTAAAGTCGGTGGAGTTGTGTACTGTGCGGAAGGATGTTACAAGTTACAGAGGGACATAGATAAGCTGCAAAGCTGGGCTGAGAAGTGGCAAATGGAGTTTAATGCAGAAAAGTGTGAGGTGATTCATTTTGGAAGGAATAACAGGAAGACAGAGTACTGGGCTAGTGGTAAGATTCTTGGTAGTGTGGATGAGCAGAGAGATCTCTGTGTCCATGTACATAGATCCCTGAAAGTTGCCACCCAGGTTGAGAGGGTTGTTAAGAAGGTGAATGGTGTGTTAGCTTTTATTGGTAGAGGGATTGAGTTTCGGAGCCATGAGGTCATATTGCAACTGTACAAAACTCTGGGAGGCCGCATTTGGATTATTGCGTTTAATTCTGGTCGCCGCATTATAGGAAGGATGTGGAAGCATTGGAAAGGGTGCAGAGGAGATTTACCAGGATGTTGCCTGGTATGGAGGGAAGATCTTATGAGGAAAGGCTGAGGGACTTGAGGCTGTTTTCGTTAGAGAGAAGAAGGTTAAGAGGTGACTTAACAGAGGCATGGAAGATGATCAGAGGATTAGATAGGGTGGACAGTGAGAGCCTTTTTCCTCGGATGGAGATGTCTAGCACGAGGGGACATAGCTTTAAATTGAGGGGAGATAGATATAGGACAGCTGTCAGAGGTAGGTTCTTTACTCAGAGAGTAGTAAGGGCGTGTTGCCACCTGGGGTGGCCATGTCCCGATTCCAAAATGGACATTCGCAAAGAGTACAGGGAAAAATGGACAGCACGAGGAAAACAAGCAGGTACAAGATTTCCTGTGGATTGAAACTTGTAGAGCCCAGACAGAACTGAAACTACAAGCCATTAGCATAGTAATGAGCTATCTCCGGGGTCAAAAGAGAAACATTTAAACAATCGGTACCAGGCCAGACTCCCCGGCGCCAGTGGAGACTAAAACAAAGGCAGGCCAACGGTTACCTAGGGCCCACCCCGCGATCGAGGTACGACCCCGTTATTGGAGAGAATCGATACAAACGATTGGGACATGGTCCAATTAATTGGGACCATGTCCAGGGTCCGCCCAGATGGGCGCGAAACGCTTTGGGGTATTAAACAGAGTCCCCAAGGTCAGAGCGCTGTCTTAAGATCTCTTGAACTCTTCATCTTCACCTTGGCATTTAGCTCTCAGCGACAAGAGGCCTGCCAAGCACCAGTCAAGTAAGTCTAAGGTCAACGCCCGCTACGGGATAGGGGCTCCTAGCTACTACTCTATACCTGTTCGAAGCCAGCAGTATCAGAACCGGACAACGGCCATTGTTCCTCTGACTGAGTGGGCGCCCGAAGCTTAGTACAGGCTTTTAGTTGTAGTTTAGTGAGTAGAGTTTGTGCATGAGTAATAATTGACTGTGTTTGTAAATAAATGTGTATTGATTTCAAACTTACTAACTGGTGTATCGAGTCATTGATCAGTATTTGGTTTTGAACCTCATGGTGGTATCAGAAAGATACCTGGCGACTCTTGAGCAAAGGTAATTAAAACAGAGCAAATTAAGGAAAGCATAACGAGCAGCAGTGTAAAGCCTTGCCTGCAACAGTAGTGGACTCGCCAACATTAAGGGCATTTAAATGGTCATTGGATAAACATATGGATGTTGAGGGAATAGTGTAGATGGGCTTTGGAGTGGTTTCACAGGTCGGCGCACCATCGAGGGCAGAAGGGCCTGTACTGCACTGTAATGCTCTATGTTACCCCCTTTCCCTCCCCTCCCCCCCAGGTGCCATTGAGCCTGGTCCACGTTTGTGTGGACCAGTTCTAAACAGTGCCACAGCGAGGTCTCCTAGGCGAGAGGTGAGAGCTGCATATCCAGAAAGATCTGCTGGACCAAGGCCTTCATGATGGTCGCCTCGAGGCACTTGTATGTCGGAGTCACGGCATCAGACAGAACATCAGAAAGTGGTCGGCACAGTGGCACAATGGTTATCACTGCTGCCTCACAGCAACAGGGACCTCGGTTTGATTCTGATCTCAGGTGAATTTACATATGTGGAATTGACATGTTCTCTCCCACTGTCTGCGTGGGTTTCCTCCGGGTGCTCCGGTTTCCACCCACAGTCCAAAGATGAGCAGGTGAGGTGGATTAGCCATGCTAAAAACCTCCTTAGAGTTCAAAGGTTAGGTGGGGTTATGGGTGGGGGGATTGAGCCTGGGTGCGTTGCTCTTTCAGAGCGTTGATGCAGACTCAATGGGCCAAATGGCCTCCTCCTACACTTTATGAAATGAAAAATGAAAATCACTTATCGTTACAAGTAGGCTTCAAATGAAATTACTGTGAAAAGCCCCTCGTCGCCACATTCCGGCCCCTGTTCAGGGAGGCTGGTATGGGAATGGAACCGCGCTGCTGGCCTGCCTTGGTCTGCTTTAAAAGGCAGCCAATTAGCCCAGTGTGCTAAACTAGCCTTAGGCACTTTGTCTTTTTTTAAAGTGTTTTTATTCGGTTTTCACATTTTGTATTTCACAATTCTTATGTTATATGTTACACTTTACATAAGAGCATCGACCAGAGAAAAAAAACGTACAAAACAACATAACAAAAAAAATGGGCAAGAAATAAAAGGCGGTAAGAAGACAGGTGGATGTCAGTGCAGATATTTACATACAATTGCTTTCCCTCCTGTTGTGGCCGTGTCCCTCCTTTGTTGCTATTCCCAGTTTGGCCCAGGCGCATATTTACAGATGTCGAGCTACAGTTTTGATCCCTTGTTCTTCTCAATTTCATCATATCCTCCCCCCCCACACCGCCCCCCCCTCCCCCCAACTCCCTCTCTTTCCTTTCCATCTTTATCCTGTGACCCACTTGTGTCTCTCTCCCCCCCCCCCCCGCCCCACCGCCGGACTCAGCCCCCGACCCCTCTTGTTCTATTGGGTGTTGACTACGAACGAATCCTGGAACAAGTGTGTGAATGGCTTCCACGTCCTGTGAAAGCTCTCTTTCAACCATAGGGTGGCAAATTTTATTAATTCCATCAGATCGGACAGCCAGTCAACAGGCTTGAATGGTGCTGCCGATCGGCAGCCGAGCAGATTCCCCGATAGGATTTCAGCAAGACAAAGGCTAGGACATCGGTCCCCTCTCTATGAAGAGTTCTGGCTGGTTTGAGACCCTGAAGACTGCCATTTTTGGGAAATGGCTCCACCCTCCCACAACCCTGCAAATGGCCTGAAAAAGTCCGTCCTGTACCTGAGAAGTTTGGGAGTTACTGCAGCTATATTAGCAGAGAGTCAAACCCATTTAAGAACTGTGTTAATAGTTCAATAAACACGTTGAACTCATTTCATAGTCTGGAGCTTCCTTTGTCAAAGCATACATCAAGGAAGCAGCTTATGCTCCACAAAGTAGCATAACACAACATGATACCAGGAGTGCCTCTTAAATCTATTTAGTTCAACTCAGCAAGATCCGTGACAACCAGCAACCGAACTCAGGCACGATGATCGAGATTCCGGTTCCTCAGCAAGTCAGTTACCAGGGCAATCTCTGTGCCAACTAGCATGCATTCAAGCAAAGATTTCAGCTTTACATGGAAGCATCCGACCTAAATAGCGTGGCCGATGCTAAGAAGATAGCTTTTCTACTTACCACTGTGGGTGAACATGCAACAGAGCTCTTCAACTCCTTTAAATACTCCAAAGGGCAGGACAGAATGCATTCCTGACAGTCCAGGACAAATTTGAAAGCTACTGCAAGGTAAACACAAAAGAAATCGGTAAAACTGGCGCCAATACTCACCACGAGGCAGAAGTCGTGTTGCAACAGAAGCAAACAGCAATTCTGATTGACAGCCATATTGCGCGTATCGAGCCAGCCTAGTCTGCACATGTGGACTTCCGGTTGCGGCTATGCGGAGCTAAGCCGCACGTTCGGCAGCTCCCACTTTAATAGGAATTGTGGGCTCTTTTAAGGGCCCCAAACGGCGCTGATTCGACAATTCCCGGTGGATAAAGGGGATAAAACCGCCCGGGATTTATGGTGCAGACTCGGAGTGGGGCGAGGAGAAAAACGGCAACAGCTCCCCTGGAAAAGCGGGGGAAGGTGGACAAAATGGCGACCGGTGGAGCCCATGAGGAGTGGAGGCAGTGGGCGGAGGAGCAGCAGGTGGCCCTTCTGCGCTACTTTACGGAGCTGAAAGGGGAGTTGTTGGAATCCCTGAAGGTGACGACTAGTAAGCTGCTGGAGACCCAGACAACCCAGGGTGCACCGATACTTGAGTTGCAGCAGCAGGTCTCTGAGCGGGCACCCTCTGTTGTGCGGCCCTGGGTGAGGTGGGGGCAGATGCCTGTGTCCGCCTGGAGGTAGACGGCCCTGATCGTTCGACATCATGTCCTAGGGAAGGGAATGAAACGGCTTATTTAGATACGCTCGGCCCCGGGCGCTGGACGGTCCCAGTGGGCAGGGTGTGAAGGGACAGAGGATGGGGGAAGTGTCCCAGTGGGCAGGATGTGAAGGGACAGAGGATGGGGGAGGTGTCCCAGTGAGCAGAGTGTGCTGGGACAGAGGATGGGGGAGGGGGTGTTTTTGTCATGCAGGGTTGTCTCACTTGTTGCAGATCCGCCAACCTCGCATTGCGCGATCTCCCGGGTGGCAGATCCCCCATCAAGGTCCAGTGCCCTCTGCTCAAACGTGGTGAGGGGGTGCAGGATGGGCGAACCCCCTCCAGTCTTGTTCCGCTCAGGGTTGTTGTGAGCGGTCTTGTCCTGTTGGGGGAGGGGGCATAGGTAGATCATTACAATACGGCAGGTGTCAGCAGTCCGTTCAGATACTGGCACAGTTTGGGGGTCAAGTTGTAATAAGACCATTGCATCTCTCCACGGGGGCCAGAGCGCTGGGTCTGTGACTACTTTGTGAACCACCCTCAACTCACTCTGCCCCAATCCCCCTCCAACCCCCGTGCCGTGGGGGGGGGGGGGGGCGTGAGGGGAGGTGGGTGATTCAGTAAAGGGGGGAGGGATGGTTGTGACTCGGGGGCACCGTCTTGGCACTTACCCATGCAGCCCTGGTGAGGTTGTGCATCTTCTTCCGACATTGCTCTGCAGAGCGAGGGGTCTGCCCCACAGCACTGACGGAAGCAGCCACCTCACGCCAGGCCTGGCGCACCGCGCTAGCAGGGTGGCGATGACCTCTACACGGGCAGATGATGCCCCTCCTCTGCTCGATTGATTCGAGCAGTGTCTCCACGTCAGCCTCAATGAAACGCGGGGCTGCTCTCCTGAGCTCCGACATCCTGGCCTAGTTTCTGTGCTTGCCCGCGCCTTTTTACGGCGTCGGGCGGCGTCACGTGGGCGTGTTCTTATCGTCGCCGCGTTCTGGCGTCATCGCGCATGTGATTGACGCGGCCCCGTTCCTAGCCCATTTCCCGGACGTGAATACGTCGGGAACTGGGCCGTGTCGGGCCGTCGCAAACGGCCGACTTCGCGATTTTCCGCGGGTGTGGAGAATCGCGCCCAGGATGTCTATCTCCTTTTGCAGCCCTGTTCACGGTCATCATGTAATGGCCGCAAATCCGAACTTTGCTGTCTGGCTTTAACACTTGGGCTATTGGTGCTGCCTCTTTCGAAAACTGTACAGTGCTCATTATTCCTAGGTCTTCCAGACATTTCAGCTACACTTCAACTTTCTGATGCAGAGAACAGGGCATTGTTTGGGCTCTAAAAAAGTTAATGTTGTGTCAGGGTCTATGTAAATTTTGGCCTTCACCCCTGTTATGAGAACAAATAACAAAGAAAAGTACAACACAGGAACAGGCCCTTCGGCCCTCCAAGCCTGTGCCGATCGTGATGCCCGAACTAAAAAAAAAACCTGCTCTTACTTGGTCTTTCCCCCTCTAAAGAAACCCCAGCTCTCTCTGGAAGACGTCCTGGCCTTGCACAGAGGTTCCTGGAAAGCCCCACTTGTGGTGATGAGTATCTCCAGCCAATTTGGCCTGATTTTCTTTAGCCAATCTCTCCCCAAGGGGCTTGGTCTCTGTCCTTTTGCTACAATTAAGGGCAACAGGGCAGACGAGTGCTGATCTGATCCTGGTGTTGACGCCACGCCCATTATTCTCTGGGCCTACCCAATATAGGTTGTTACAGTGGCTGTTGTACAGCTGAGGCTCAAATGTTGCAGCCTCCCTGTGGATAGAACATAGAACATAGAACAGTACAGCACAGAACAGGCCCTTCGGCCCTCGATGTTGTGCCGAGCCATGATCACCCTACTCAAACCCACGTATCCAAACTCTACCCGTAACCCAACAACCCACCCCCCTTAACCTTACATTTTTTAGGACACTACGGGCAATTTAACATGGCCAATCCACCTAACCCTCACATCTTTGGACTGTGGGAGGAAACCGGAGCACCCGGAGGAAACCCACGCACACACGGGGAGGACGTGCAGACTCCACACAGCCAGTGACCCAGCCGGGAATCGAACCTGGGACTCTGGAGCTGTGAAGCATTTATGCTAACCACCATGCTACCGTGCTGCCCTGAATACTTATATGTCTGATCTCCTGCCACCTTGGCAGCAGCACTTGCATTAACCTTCATATTTAATGGTCGGCCATTAACAATAAGAACTTTTTCGATACGGGGTGTCTTATTTAAATTCACCATGTTAAGCTTATAAACTTTGGATTTCTCTTCCGGATTTTCAACAAGTTTATTCACTGAAGTTGGCGATGATATTTTTGGGAACTGGTTGCAGTCTGGCTGACTCTGCATCTGGCTTGTATATGGCCTTTTCTAATTGCATCTGTCTTAGGATGGCCTCTCCCACAACAATAACAAGCCTCTAGACCCTGTGACTGATGGTCACTTTTCCTTTTCTCAGGCTCCATTACACCCTCACCACGGGTACTTTGAGCTGCTGGCGTTTCCTGCCATATTTGATTTACCTCACTTTGCACATCTTTCAGCTCAAAAGCACTTTGTTCAGCGCTTTCAGTTGTTTGAGCCAATTCAACTGCCTTAGCTCAGGATATTCTGGTTTCTGCCAGCAACTTCCTCTGAATGTTCAACTTAATGATAGTGTAGACCAAGCAGTTATGTAACGTATCACTGAGAGGTGGACCAAATTTGCAGTGGTGAGCCGTTTGTCAAAGCCTGGTTACTAAAGCAGATGCTGTTTCTCCAGGGCCCCTAATGGCTGAATGGAATTTGTAGCACTGTATTATAATGAGAGGTTGGGGATTGATGTGGTCTTTCACTAGTTAGAACATAGAACAGTACAGCACAGAACAGGCCCTTCGGCCATCAATGTTGTGCAGAGACATGATCACCCTACTCAAACCCACGTATCCACCCTATACCCGTAACCAAACAACCCCCCCCCCTTAACCTTACTTTTATTAGGACACTACGGGCAATTTAGCATGGCCAATCCACCTAACCCGCACATCTTTGGACTGTGGGAGGAAACCGGAGCACCCGGAGGAAACCCACGCACACAGGGGGAGGACGTGCAGACTCCACACAGACAGTGACCCAGCTGGGAATCGAACCTGAGACCCTGGAGCTGTGAAGCATTTATGCTAACCACCATGCTACCCTGCTGCCCCTGTTGCACTAGTTGTTCAAGGTATTTGGTATCTGGAGCCATCGGAGATGATAAGTTCCTCATGAGGTTATATGTTTGTGGGCCACAAACTGTCAGTAATACAACTTTTGCTTGTCTTCTACCATGTTTATTTTGGCAGCAAAAATGTATGAATAAAATGAAAATGAAATGAAATGAAAATCGCTTATTGTCACGAGTAGGCATCAATGAAGTTACTGTGAAAAGCCGCTAGTCGCCACATTCAGGCGCCTGTCCGGGGAGGCTGGTACGGGAATGGAACCGTGCTGCTGGCCTGCTTGGTCTGCTTTAAAAGCCAGCGATTTAGCCTGGTGAGCTAAACCAGCCCCTGTAGGTATCAAAGCCTTTCGACATATTGGCCCTAATTTGCAACCTCTGGATGAAATAGATAGATTTTCCCGAATAGTGGCATAACTATTCGAATGTTATTGATTCTTTATTTTTTGGAAGGTGTCCGAGGGGGGTCACACCACCCTCCCCCGCCCCCCCACTTTCTGAATGTTGACGACTTGTTCCTTTCAGCTGATACAATTTATTCTCATTGCCAATGCAGTAGGGCAGGATCATACAATTTAGAGTTAAATGTAAGAGGATAAGTTCACAAATGATGCGATACTTGGTGGGGTGGGAAACAGTGAGGAGGGTAGACTTAGATTACAGAAGAATATAGACGTCCTGGTCAGGTGGGCTGATCAGTGGGAAATGGAATTCATTCTGGTTAAGTGCACGGTGACAATGTTGCTTTCAGTTTGAAGATAGTGGACAGAGAGATGATACCACTGTGAATGCAATGAATTATGGTAAAGGTCTAAAAGGTGACTGTGTCACCAAAAGGAGACAAGAAAGTCTCATTTTCAACAACAGGATAAATCTCCAGAACAAAATATAGATGAATTTCAGAGACAGGGCTCTGAAGCTGTAGAATTTCTGAAGATTGGTCTTGGCTTCTGCGCTGAAGGGCAGCTTTGGTGGGAAGGAAATTTTCTGATGAGATTGAAGGGTGGACGTCGACCTACTTACACCAAAACTAGTCGCCTCTCCCGATGCTCTGGCAGGGTTATCCTCAATGGAATCAAGTGTTGTGTGCTCCATGGACAACTCTTCCTGGCCAGCCAGCGATATACAAGGCATCTCATTGGTGGGTTCAGTGGGACAAAGATCTGAAATCTGCTCTTCCACTACACAGCTCACTCCTCAAACATAAAGAACAGTGTCTTCTTGTGCTTCAGTAGTAGGTTCAAACAGCACATTGATCTCTCAGTGCTACTGATTTAGTGCTACAATGCCTTCTCTCTCATAACCTTTTCAGAAAGGTAACCCAGGTCTAAAGCTCTTCTTGTGGATGGTCACCGTCTGCCACAGAGTCTCCTGTGTCCTCATTGTCTGGCCTGGCTTCAAAAAGAGAGATCCACAATCCCAAAATTTTCCAGGGATTGGTTGAATAGTGATTTCCAGATGGAGAGTCAACCACGACTCAATGAATAAACCTTACTGGCTGTGAGAGGATGACAATCCACTGGTTCTACACATGACTTTTGGATTCCTCCATGAAAGACATCCACAGTTGCTCTGCAGTAAGTCACCATCTGCTTTTTCAAGAATGCCCAATTAGATTCTGTCCCAAATGGTCGGATGTTATTAAAATAAATGTATTGTTTTCTTGCGCAAGTAAAATCAAACCACCAGTTGCTTGGTAAACCATGTTTTGGCAGCAACTAAGAGAAAGGAAGGAACAGGAAAGCACAGGGAACACGGTGTTCTTTGTAACTGATTAGATTTAGTAGTCAGAGGGCTGTGAGCGAGAAAGCAGTCGTCAGCCACAGATGAAGTGTCGAAGAAGGAACAGCAGGAGAGAGCGAGAGACAGCCATCCGCAGGAAACAGCTCAGCTAGACATGAAGTGCTGAAGGAAGAAGCCAATTCGTGCAAAATATTGTTTCCTTTACTAAACCGAAGACCATTCCCAAGTCGTGGTCACTTGAGATGTACGGTGTGGTAGTCATGATATGGTTGTTGTTTGGGAAATGGAGCACACAATACTTGATTCCATAGAGGGTCACACTGCCTGAGCATTGGGAGAGCCAACTAGCTTGGGTGAAAGTATGTCGACATCCACCCTTCAATCACATCAGAAAATCTCCTTGAGGGGCGCCACTCCACATCAAGCGTGGCTGACCAGGAGTCTCTACCGCTCTTACCAACAGCCATTGATATGGTTAGAAGGATTTTCAGATGGACACTCTCAACATGTTTGACCGCTTTCTGAAGGCACCTTGCATGGCCATCAAGTCCTGGGGTGGGACTCAAACCTGGAGCTTCGGTCTCAGAGGCAGGGACGCTACCCACTGCACCACTAGAGGAGGTATAGTATAATGGGTTAATAGTTATGGTAATGAGTTAGTGATGCATCTTATGGTGCAACAATGCCAGCAGCATGGTAGGTACACTGTGAAGCAGAAAGAATACTCCAGAATCAAGACACATACACCTATTTTGTAGCCTTTCCTGTACTTACTGTTAATAAAGTAGTTTTGAAGTAATCAGCATGAGTCAGACTAGAGCTACTCATGTGTAGATGGAAATCGCCCTGTGTAGATCAAGGAGATTCTCCAGCCTTGACACATAACAAGAGAGATTGAGCAGCTGAAGCCTATACTCGCTGGAGTTTAGAAGAATGAGAGGAGATCAAGTTGAGGTATATAAGATGCTAATGGAGGTTGACAGTGTAGACATGAAGTGGATGTTTCCACTTGTTGGGCATTCGCCGGAACCTTTACAGAATCAAGGAATTGTTTTGACTATCATAACCAATGCCTCCACTATCTCTGCTGCCACTTTTTTTAAGACTCGAGGATGTAGGCCATCAGGCCCTGACAACCTGTCTGCCTTTAATTCCAATAGCTTGATCACTACTTTTTCCCGAGTGATGGTTGCTATTTTACATCCCTCCTTTTCACCAACCTCTGCGTTCCCTGTTACTATTGGGATGGTTCTAGTGTCCTCCACCGTGAAAACCGAGGCAAAATATTGATTCTGTGCCCTTGTCACTTCTGTGTTCCCCATTAACTACCCAGTCTCATCCTCAAGGGACCCACATTGACTTTAGCTGCTCTCTTCCTTTTTATATACTTGTAGAAACTTTTTCTGTACATTTTATATTTTGCGTTAGATTTCTTTCAGAATTCACCTTTGCCCTTTTTATTACTTTTTCAATAACCCTCTGTTGGTCTTTAAAAGTTTCGAAATTGGGACGGCATGGTAAAATAGTGGTTAGCACTGCTGCCTCAAAGCACCAGGGATGCGGGTTCAATACCAGCCGTGGGTGACTGCCTGTGTGGAGTTTGCACTTTCTCCCCATGTCTGTGTGTGTTTCCACTGGCTGCTTCGGTTTCCTCCCACTGTCCAACAATGTACAGGTTAGGTGGATTTGTCATGCTAAATTGTCCCTTAGTGTCCAAAAGGTTAACTAGCTTTACTGGGTTATGGAATAGGATATGTGCCTAGATAGAGTGCTCTTTCAGAGGGTCGGTTCAGACTTGATGGGCTGAATGGCCTCGTTTTGCACTGCAGAGATACTATGATTCTAATTCTCCAGCCTGCCACCGAACTTTGCAAATGGTATGTCCTAGTCTTTGTCTTTATATTATCTTAAAACTCCGTATTTATCCACAGATACATTGTCCCCTCTTACAATCTTTCTTCCTTGCTACGATATATTTTAGACGTGAGGAATTGAATATCTCTTTAAATATCTGCCACTGTTCATCAGCGGTCCTAGCTTTCAGCCCTTTTTGCAAGTCCACTAGGGCCAAATCTCACCTCATGTGCTTGTAATTACCTTGGTTTAACACCAGAACACTAGTGTAAATATGAGTTATTGCTTTTGAGCTGGAAGCTCGGCTTTGGGATGACACAGATGTCAAAACTACTGTCAGTTTGAGTTTAAAACTGGGCAAATGCTTCAGTACAGACAGTGGATCCACAGCGTAGCAATGCCCTCCTGCAGTTCTACTCCAGGTTGTCTGGAGACTGTTGTATTTCCGAGGGATGGCAGCAAGATACCCTCGTGCATGTCCAAGGCTGACTGGACAGAGATCGTAGTTGAGGCTAGCAGCTATAGAGTCCACAAGCGAAACTCGGCTCAAAAGCCTGTAAGGTTGAATGGCACATCATTACGTCAACAAACTGGCTCTGATGAATGTAGCAAGCCATGTATATGTGTGAGTGAAGTGGTTTGCCTGGTGGGAGATTAGATTCAGGGATCAGCACCAGATGGACTGAGTGTGTGGGAGCCCGTTCATGCTGAAAATATCGGCTGGAATTTTCCGGGCGTTCCCATTGCCATTTGTCCAGTCCCGATGACGGCAAATACCCACAGCAGATCCTGCAAATATTAAAGATACAAAGAACAGGAAAGGAGATGTCGAAGTTGGGATTGATTGTTCTGTTTCTCGTCAGCAGCTATTACCAAACGTAGTAAATCAGCAGCAAGAAATTTTACAACATTTGAAACAGCGGGAGGTATGATGAAAGATGACGAAGAAGACCATTTGGATGTGTCATCGGTAAGAACTGACAAGTACTGTGACTGTTCGAAAGATGTGGAGCAGGCAGTTCAATGTGGGGAGGTGTGAGGTGATTCATTTTGGTAGGAAACACATGGACAGACAATATAAAATAAGGGGTACAATTCTTGAGGGGGTGCAGGAGCAGAGGAACCTGGGTGTTTCTGATCTTGGAGAACCTCACTGTTAGGTATTCAACTGGAGCATATTTTACTCCCCAACTTACCAGTGACACTTAGAGTTGGGTTTCACCTCATGAACCTCTTTGTTCAAGCTATAGTAGGGGAGCTACGCTACCATGAAATGGCTTGCCAGCTGCCCGAACACACAAAATGCATAGCAATTATACTTTAGTGTGTTATCTCAAATAATTAACATACATCAATCAAAATAATACATTTGTTCAGAAATGATTAATGTTCATTCACAACTAATAATTAGGATTACATAATGCAATATATGAGTATAATTACCAAACGCAATCATGATACGTACATAGCACTAGAGGCATATACAAACCTATACAAGCATATAGGTAGCTCCACTTATCTTCAAGCCTTATAGACAGGTATTTGATTAAATCTATGCATTAACCTGGTTCCCATACTCCCATCTCATTGTCCTGTGTTCTGCAAGTACCACATGAGCAGTGACTGCATGATCAATTATATCTCGGTATGCAAGCATCCTTGCTGAAACTGAAAATCCTTGGACACTTCTGTTGCGATAGCATCAAGTTTCTACTGTCTATAATTCACTGACCATAGTAAGCAGCAATCTGCTGTGAACACTTCGGATTTATTCAAAGCTGTATAGTTTTATATATGAACCAGTAATAATCCACTGGAGGCAGGAGTCCCATCACCACACCAATATTTATTTCCAATAAGTAGATACAAGAGCGGCTCCAAACAGTGCTGCTGGCATTCCAGTCAACATAAGACTGGGGCACAAAGCCTACACAGGTGCTTATATGGGCCCCCTCAATGAGCTATCATTGAGGGAGCTCATACTCCAATTGGCCAACCAATAATGCTAATTGGAGACCATTACAGAACCTATATATATATATATATATATATCTTGATTTATGAATGTTTTTAGTCCCCCCTAACCCTTCAGTCCCCCCTTAACAGGCCATTTTTATGTTGAGGTTACCTCTTAAATTCTTCAGATGGCCAGTCCTTCTGAACAGCAGGCACTACAAACAATAATTCAATTCCATACACCATTCACAACTTGGTCAGTGAAAGCTGCTGCTTGTTAATTAATCCCAACCCTCATCCCACAGTGTGATGAATGATGTCATGGTCGAAATGAGGCAAGACAAATTCTTAATTGCCTTCAGGTGAGAATGATCAATCCGTGATTGGTTTAATTGGTTTCTCGAGGCTGATGGTCAACTCTTGATATCATTTCAATTATTTGTGTGACCATCCCACTTGTTAATGTTTGTTTCTGTTAACTCGTACGAAGGAATAATAATCCCCCTTACTCATTTGTTCAGAATGAGGAAATATGCTGTCTATGTTTGGACAGGTTATTTGAAGATCACTATTCCTTCCCTCTGTGCTTACTTGGAATGAGTTTCTTTACTTTTATAATTACACAATATCTGTATAAAATATCTATAGACAGGGGCTGGTTTAGCTCAGTGGGCTAGACAGTTGGCTTGTGATGCAGAACAAACCCAGAAGTGCGGGTTCAATTCCCGTACCAGCTGAGGATTCTGAGTTCTCCCTCTGTGTACCCGAACAGGCACCAGAATGTGGCAGCCAGGGGCTTTTCAAGTAACTTCACTGCAGTATTACTGTAAGTCTACTTGTGACAATAAAACAATTATTATTATTACAAATTAACAACAACAATCAATAATAATTAATAATAATTACGGATGCACTATAGTACAGATGCACCGTAGAAAGCATCCTATCTGGCTGCATCACAGCCTGGTATGGCAACTGCTCGGCCCAGGACCGTAAGGAACTTCAGAGAGTCGTGAATACCGCCCAATCCATCACACAAACCTGCCTCCCATCCATGGACTCCATCTACATCTCTCCCTGTCTGGGGAAAGGGGGCAGCATAATCAAGGATCCCTCCCACCCGGCTTACTCACTTTTCCAACTTCTTCCATCGGGCAGGAGATACAGAAGTCTGAGAACATGCACAAACAGACTCAAAAACAGCTTCTTCCCCAGTGTCATCAGACTCCTAAATGACCCTCTTATTGACTGACCTCATTAACACTACACCCTGTATGCTTCATCCGATGCCAATGCTTATGTAGTTACATTGTATATCTTGTGTTGCCCTATTATGTATTTTCTTGAATTTTGTTTAATTCCCTTTTCTTCCATGTACTGCATGATCTGTTGAGCTGCTTGCAGAAAAATACTTTTCACTGTACCTCGGTACACTTGACAATAAACAAATCCAATCCAATCCAATCGCTTATTGTTGCAAGTAAGCTTCAATGGAGTTACCGTGAAAAGCCCCGAGTCGCCACATTCGGGCGCCTGTTCGGGGAGGCTGGTACAGGAATTGAACCCGCGCTGCTGGCCTTGTTCTGCATTACAAACCAGCTGTTTAGCCTACTGTGCTAAACCAGCCCCCTATATCAACATTCAAAAGTGATTTGTCGGCTAAATATAATACAGTACATTCAGTAATTTGAAGAACTGAAGAATTACAAGAATTAATTACAGAACTTAATTCTAAACTTACAAAATCGATGAGTTCCTTAAATATCGGAAGTCAAACTACACTAATTCAATCCACAATGTTGACTGTTTTAATACTTTTTTACCTTAGCACAATGGACTTAATTGTGAGGGAGGTAGATAGTTTGCACCAGTGGTGATTATTCAAACTTGATGTCTCAGATCACTGTCAAGCGATATGTTTTTGTTTTTCTTTGTTAATTTTGTGTAGGATGCTAAGACCGAACGATGGGATGAGCTTGTGTCCCAGAATTCAATACAGAATCGTATTGAGTTGACATAGAAACTGTTCCCACTGGTTATGGAGGCCAGGGCTTAGTGGGACAGAGTCTGAAAGATAGAGCCAGAACTTTCAGGAGTGAAATTTGGAAAACTTTCAACATCAATGGGTAGTGGAAGTTTGTAACACCTTTCCACAAACAATTGATGATAGATCAATTGTTAATTTTAAATCTATTTTTAGAAATTTGTCATCAAATAGTTTGAGGGATAAGAGACAAAGGAAGGAATGCAAAGTTAGGCTTCAGATCAGCCATGATCTCACTGAATGACAGAACAGGTTTGAGGGGCTGAATGGTCCACTCCTGTTCCTATGTTCCCATGTTGCTGTAGTGCTTTGTCGTTGTAACTGTTTAAAGTGAGACAATTGTCATTTAAAGAGCAGATTTGTTCCAGACAAATATTGGTGAGAAGATTTAATGACTTGTTTATTGATTATAGATTCACAATGGAACACCAACATGACAGAGTCTTCGGGATTTCACATTCTGCAATAGAACGGTTACTGTAAGAAATGGGGAAATGAAATGTTACAATTCAGGCAATTTCCCAATATTCTTAACGTTCGTTAATTTAGTTCGTTATAACCTCTAACCACAATTTCCAAACATTCTCCATTTCTAATACCAGTTCTCTATTAGAAATTTTCTGATCTTTCTATAATGTTTAAATTGCTGCTATGAAATACAAGCCATAAACTTGGTTTCTCTCTCTCCAAATGTGCTGCCTGACCTGCTTCGTATTTCTGTCACTTTCAGTGTTAATTTCAGATTTCTAGCATTGGCAGTATTTTGCATGTTCAGTTTAAGAGTCCCCTTTATGTGAAATCAATGAAGCTAAAGTCTGTGTACCCAGCTCCGACTCGGGCAGCATTTGAATGGTGTGGACGGCGCCAGCCAAAGATAAGAACTTGATAGTGCGATTCCTGCGTCAGTGTGACTGGGACCACCAGACAAACAGCTTGTGTGAATCACAAACTCTGCCCCTGGTTTCAGGCACAATGGAATTACCTGGCTGCAGAGATTAATGGGTTGCTAATACTCCAGCTTATATTAAGATTCAAAAATGAAATTGAGCTAAAATTAAGTAAAGAAATGGGATAAAAGTGGAACTGCTAAGTATAGCAGTCTGAAAGGGTGTTTTTGATTTGCAAATTAGTTTTGCAGCAGGAAAACAGGGAACCAATGGTGTATAGATGAGGTGACTTCAAAATGGAGGGATAAGGGAAAGGTTTGCACCTATTTGCTAAAAAGCCTTTCCACAGGATGGGTAACATCGAAGGGAATAAAACAATACATCCAGAGTAAGATATCTGGAGAAAAGGGCAGAGAAGCAGCTACCATCATAGCCACACCAAAATGTAGAAAGCAGGCTCTCCCCAAAACAGGTTGTTGCTGAAAGGCTGCTGTTTAAAATCAAAACTCTAACAGTGAAGACATTTCACATTGAAACTGAAGATGTCTTTCACAAACCTGGAAGGGTTTAGGTAGGGCCGGCTCAAGGCACCGGCAACTCGGGCTGTTGCCCGGGGCGCCATGTGCTTGGGGGCGCCAGAGACTCGGGTCCCGCGCATGCGCAGTTGGGCCGGTGCCAACCAGCGCATGCGCGGTGGCCGCCCGCCCCCAGGGCGGCCCCCCGGCTCGGTCCGCTCCCCCCCGCCCCCCTCGGGTCCGGCCCCCCGCCCCACCCTCGGGTCCGCCCCCGGGTCCGCCCCCCCGCCCCGCCCTCGGGTCCGCCCCCCCGCCCCGCCCTCGGGTCCGCCCCCCGCCCCGCCCTCGGGCCCACCCGCCCCCCGCATCCGCCCCCCCGTGTGTCCGCCCCCCCTCGAGTCCGCCCCTCCTCGGCCCCGCCCCCCCCTCGGGTCCGCCCCTCCTCGGCCCCGCCACCCCTCGGCCCCGCCCCCCCCCGGCCCCGCCCCCCCGCCCCCCTCCCCCCCCCCGGCCCCGCCCCCCCCGGCCCTGCCCCCCCCAAGGGCGCCGAAGTTCAGCTTGCCCGGGGCGCCAGCAACCCTAGAGCCGGCGCTGTGTTTAGGACAGGGCAGCATGGTAGCACAGTGGTTAGCATTGCTGCCTACGGCGCTGAGGATCTGGTTTCGAATCCTGGTCCTGGGTCACTGTCCGTGTGGAGTTTGAACATTCTCCCAGTTTCTGCGTGGGTATCACCCCCACAACCCAAAGATGTGCAGGCTCGGTGGATTGGCCATGCTAAATTGCCCCTTAATTGGAAAAAATAATTGGGTATTCAAAATTTATTTTAAAAAAGGAAGGGTTTGGGATGCTATTTGAAATGCCGCCTGGATCTCTTAACTGTTCACGTCGCCCTCTGGACCCCCTCCCAAAGCCCCAACATACTTGTTAGGAGGTCTTCGAGACCCTTAGTGTCAGGGTGGCACTGCCACGGTGCCCAAGTGGCAGTGCCAAGGTGCCAGGCTGACATTGCCAAGGTGTTCAAGTGGCAGTGGGTGTGATACGGTACCACCCTACCCAGAGCCGAAGCACCAAGGTGCCTCCGATGGCATGTGAGGGTCCCCCTCCCCCCTTAGGAAGGACCAGAAGAGAGAGCTAAGAAGAGCCAGGAGGGGACATGAGAAGTCTTTGGCAGGTAGGATCAAGGATAACCCTAAAGCTTTCCATTGATATGTCAGGAATATAAGAATGACTAGGGTAAGAGTAGGGCCAGTCAAGGAAAGTTGTGCGTGGAATCCGAGGAGATAGGAGAGGTGCTAAATGAATATTTTTCATCCATATTCACACAGGAAAAAGAAAATGTTGTCGAGGAGAATAGTGAGATACAGGCTACTAGACTAGAAGGGCTTGAGGTTCATAAGGAGGAGGTGTTAGCAATTCTGGAAAGTGTGAAAATAGATAGGTCGCCTGGGCCGGATGGGATTCATTCTAGGATTCTCTGGGAAGCTAGGGAGGAGATTGCTGAGCCTTTGGCTTTGATCTTTATGTCATCATTGTCTACAGTAATAGTGCCAGAAGACTGGAAGATAGCAAATGTTGTCCCCTTGTTCAAGAAGGGGGTTAGAGACAACCCCGGTAACTATAGATCAGTGAGCCTTACTTCTGTTGTGGGCAAAGTCTTGGAAAGGTTTATAAGAGATAGGATGTATAATCATCTGGAAAGGAATAATTTGATAAGAGATAGTCAACACGGTTTTGTGAAGGGTAGGTCGTGTCTCACAAACCTTATTGAGTTCTTTGAAAAGGTGACCAAACAGGTGGACGAGGGTAAAGCAGGTGATGTGGTGTATATGGATTTCAGGAAAACATTTGATAAGGTTCCCCATGGTAGGCTATTGCAGAAAATACGGAGGCATGGGATTCAGTGTGATTTAGCAGTTTGGATCAGAAATTGGCTAGCTGGAAGAAGACAAAGGGCGGTGGTTGTTGGCAAATGTACAGCCTGGAGTCCAGTTACTAGTGGGGTACCACAAGGATCTGTTTTGGATTCACTGCTGTTCATCATTTTTATAAATGACCTAGAGGAGGGCATAGAAGGATGGGTGAGTAAATTTGCAGATGACACTAAAGTCGGTGGAGTTGTGTACTGTGCGGAAGGATGTTACAAGTTACAGAGGGACACAGATAAGCTGCAGAGCTGGGCTGAGAGGTGGCAAATGGAGTTTAATGCAGAAAAGTGTGAGGTGATTCATTTTGGAAGGAATAACAGGAAGACAGAGTACTGGGCTAGTGGTAAGATTCTTGGTAGTGTGGCATGAGCAGAGAGATCTCTGTGTCCATGTACATAGATCCCTGAAAGTTGCCACCCAGGTTGAGAGGGTTGTTAAGAAGGCGAATGGTGTGTTAGCTTTTATTGGTAGAGGGATTGAGTTTCGGAGCCATGAAGTCATATTGCAACTGTACAAAACTCTGGGAGGCCGCATTTGGAGTATTGCGTTTAATTCTGGTCGCCGCATTATTGGAAGGATGTGGAAGCGTTGGAAAGGGTGCAGAGGAGATTTACCAGGATGTTGCCTGGTATGGAGGGAAGATCTTATGAGGAAAGGCTGAGGGACTTGAGGCTGTTTTCGTTAGAGAGAAGAAGGTTAAGAGGTGACTTAACTGAGGCATGGAAGATGATCAGAGGATTAGATAGGGTGGACAGTGAGAGCCTTTTTCCTCGGATGGAGATGTCTAGCACGAGGGGACATAGCTTTAAATTGAGGGGAGATAGATATAGGTCAGCTGTCAGAGATAGGTTCTTTACTCAGAGAGTAGTAAGGGCGTGTTGCCACCTGGGGTGGCCATGTCCCGATTCCAAAATGGACATTCGCAAAGAGTACAGGGAAAAATGGACAGCACGAGGAAAACAAGCAGGTACAAGATTTCCTGTGGATTGAAACTTGCAGAGCCCAGACAGAACTGAAACTACAAGCCATTAGCATAGTAATGAGCTATCTCCGGGGTCAAAAGAGAAACATTTAAACAATCGGTACCAGGCCAGACTCCCCGGCGCCAGTGGAGACTAAAACAAAGGCAGGCCAACGGTTACCTAGGGCCCACCCCACGATCGAGGTACGACCCCGTTATTGGAGAGAATCGATACAAACGATTGGGACATGGTCCAATTAATTGGGACCATGTCCAGGGTCCGCCCAGATGGGCGCGAAACGCTTTGGGGTATTAAACAGAGTCCCCAAGGTCAGAGCGCTGTCTTAAGATCTCTTGAACTCTTCATCTTCACCTTGGCATTTAGCTCTCAGCGACAAGAGGCCTGCCAAGCACCAGTCAAGTAAGTCTAAGGTCAACGCCCGCTACGAGATAGCCGCTCCTAGCTACTATTCTATACCAGTTCGAAGCCAGCAGTATCAGAACCGGACAACGGCCATTGTTCCTCTGACTGAGTGGGCGCCCGAAGCTTAGTATAGTCTTTTAGTTGTAGTTTAGTGAGTAGAGTTTGTGCATGATTAATAATTGACTGTGTTTGTAAATAAATGTGTATTGATTTCAAATTTACTAACTGGTGTATCGAGTCATTGATCAGTATTTGGTTTTGAACCTCATGGTGGTATCAGAAAGATACCTGGCGACTCTTGAGCAAAGGTAATTCAAACAGAGCAAATTAAGGAAAGCATAATGAGCAGCAGTGTAATGCCCTGCCTGCAACAGTAGTGGACTCGCCAACATTAAGGGCATTTAAATGGTCATTGGATAAACATATGGATGTTGAGGGAATAGTGTAGATGGGCTTTAGAGTGGTTTCACAGGTCGGCGCAACATCGAGGGCAGAAGGGCCTGTACTGCGCTGTAATGTTCTATGTTACCCCCCCTTCCCTCCCCTCCCCCCCAGGTGCCATTGAGCCTGGTCCACGTTTGTGTGGACCAGTTCTAAACAGTGCCACAGTGAGGTCTCCTAGGCGAGAGGTGAGAGCTGCATATCCAGAAAGATCTGCTGGACCAAGGCCTTCATGATGGTCGCCTCGAGGCACTTGTATGTCGGAGTCACGGCATCAGACAGAACATCAGAAAGTGGTCGGCACAGTGGCACAATGGTTAGCACTGCTGCCTCACAGCAACAGGGACCTCGGTTTGATTCTGATCGCAGGTGAATTTACATCTGTGGAATTTACATGTTCTCTCCCACTGTCTGCGTGGGTTTCCTCCGGGTGCTCCGGTTTCCACCCACAGTCCAAAGATGAGCAGGTGAGGTGGATTAGCCATGCTAAAAACCTCCTTAGAGTTCAAAGGTTAGGTGGGGTTATGGGTGGGGGGATTGAGCCTGGGTGCGTTGCTCTTTCAGAGCGTTGATGCAGACTCAATGGGCCGAATGGCCTCCTCCTACACTTTATGAAATGAAAAATGAAAATCGCTTATCGTCACAAGTAGGCTTCAAATGAAGTTACTGTGAAAAGCCCCTCGTCGCCACATTCCGGCCCCTGTTCAGGGAGGCTGGTATGGGAATGGAACCGTGCTGCTGGCCTGCCTTGGTCTGCTTTAAAAGGCAGCCAATTACCCCAGTGTGCTAAACTAGCCTTAGGCACTTTGTCTTTTTTTAAAGTGTTTTTATTCGGTTTTCACATTTTGTATTTCACAATTATTATGTTATATGTTACACTTTACATAAGAGCATCGACCAGAGAAAAAAAACATACAAAACAACATAACAAAAAAAATGGGCAAGAAATAAAAGGCGGTAAGAAGACAGGTGGATGTCAGTGCAGATATTTACATACAATTGCTTTCCCTCCTGTTGTGGCCGTGTCCCTCCTTTGTTGCCATTCCCAGTTTGGCCCAGGCGCATATTTACAGATGTCGAGCTACAGTTTTGATCCCTTGTTCTTCTCAATTTCATCATATCCTCCCCCCCACACAGCCCCCCCCCCCCCCCCGCCCCGCCCCGCCCCCCAACTCCCTCTCTTTCCTTTCCATCTTTATCCTGTGACCCGCTTGTGTCTCTCTCCCCCCCCCCCCCCCCGCCCCACCGCCGGACTCAGCCCCCGACCCCTCTTGTTCTATTGGGTGTTGACTACGAACGGATCCTGGAACAAGTGTGTGAATGGCTTCCACGTCCTGTGAAAGCTCTCTTCCAACCATAGGGTGGCAAATTTTATTAATTCCATCAGATCGGACAGCCAGTCAACAGCCTTGAATGGTGCTGCCGATCGGCAGCCGAGCAGATTCCCCGATAGGATTTCAGCAAGACAAAAGCTAGGACATCGGTCCCCAATCTATGAAGAGTTCTGGCTGGTTTGAGGCCCTGAAGACTGCCATTTTTGGGATATGGCTCCACCCTCCCACAACCCTGCAAGTGGCCTGAAAAAAGTCCGTCCAGTACCTGAAAAGTTTGGGAGTTACTGCAGCTATATTAGCAGAGAGTCAAACTCATTTTAGAACTGTGTTAATAGTTCAATAAACACGTTGAACTCATTTCATAGTCTGGAGTTTCCTTTGTCAAAGCATACATCAAGGAAGCAGCTTATGCTACACAAAGTAGCATAACACAACATGATACTAGGAGTGCCTCTTAAATCTATTTAGTTCAACTCAGCAAGATCCGTGACAACCAGCAACCGAACTCAGGCACGATGATCGAGATTCCGGTTCCTCAGCAAGTCAGGTACCAGGGCAATCTCTGTGCCAACTAGCATGCATTCAAGCAAAGATTTCAGCTTTACATGGAAGCATCCGACCTAAATGGCATGGCCGATGCTAAGAAGATAGCTTTTCTACTTACCATTGTGGGTGAACATGCAACAGAGCTCTTCAACTCCTTTAAATACTACAAAGGGCAGGACAGAATGCACTCCAGACAGTCCTGGACAAATTTGAAAGCTCCAGCAAGGTAAACACAAAAGAAATCGGTAAAACTGGCGCCAATACTCACCACGAGGCAGAAGTAGTGTTGCAACAGAAGCAAACAGCAATTCTGATTGACAGCCATCTTGCGCGTATCGAGCCAGCCTAGTCTGCACATGTGGACTTCCGGTTGCGGCTATGCGGAGCTAAGCCGCACGTTCGGCAGCTCCCGCTTTAATAGGAATTGTGGGCTCTTTTAAGGGCCCCAAACGGCGCTGATTCGACGATTCCCGGTGGATAAAGGGGATAAAACCCCCCGGGATTTATGGTGCAGACTCGGAGTGGGGCGAGGAGAAAAACGGCAGCAGCTCCCCTGGAAAAGCGGGGGAAGGTGGACAAAATGGCGACCGGTGGAGCCCATGAGGAGTGGAGGCAGTGGGCGGAGGAGCAGCAGGTGGCCCTTCTGCGCTACTTTACGGAGCTGAAAGGGGAGTTGTTGGAATCCCTGAAGGTGCCGACTAGTAAGCTGCTGGAGACCCAGACAACCCAGGGTGCACCGATACTTGAGTTGCAGCAGCAGGTCTCTGAGCGGGCACCCTCTGTTGTGCGGCCCTGGGTGAGGTGGGGGCAGATGCCTGTGTCCGCCTGGAGGCAGACGGCCCCGGTCGTTCGGCATCACGTCCTAGGGAAGGGAATGAAATGGGTTATTTAGATACGCTCGGCCGGGCGCTGGACGGTCCCAGTGGGCAGGGTGTGAAGGGACAGAGGATGGGGGAGGTGTCCCAGTGAGCTGAGTGTGAAGGGACAGAAGATGGGGGAGGGGGTGTGTTTTTCTTGCAGGGTTGTCTCACTTGTTGCAGATCCGCCAACCTCGCATTGCGCGATCTCCCGGGTGGCAGATCCCCCATCAAGGTCCAGTGCCCTCTGCTCAAACGTGGTGAGGGGGTGCAGGATTGGCGAACCCCCTCCAGTCTTGTTACGCTCACGAGTGTTGTGAGCGGTCTTGTCCTTTTGGGGTAGGTGGCATAGGTAGATCATTACAATGCGGCAGGTATTCCTCATGAGGTTATATGTTTGATACTGGCACAGTTTCGGGGTCAAGTTGTAATAAGACCATTGCATCTCTCCACGGGGGCCAGAGCGCTGGGTCTGTGACTACTTTGTGAACCACCCTCAACTCACTCTGCCCCAATTACCCTCCACCCCCCGTGCCGTGGGGGGCGGGGGGGGGGGGGGGGGGGAGGTGGGTGATTAAGTAAAGGGGGGAGGGATGGTTGTGACTCGGGAACTGGGCCGTGTCGGGCCGTCGCAAACGGCCGACTTCGCGATTTTCCGCGGGTGTGGAGAATCGCGCCCAGGATGTCTATCTCCTTTTGCAGCCCTGTTCACGGTCATCATGTAATGGCCGCAAATCCGAACTTTGCTGTCTGGCTTTAACACTGGGGCTATTGGTGCTGCCTATTTCGAAAACTGTACAGTGCTCATTATTCCTAGGTCTTCCAGACATTTCAGCTACACTTCAACTTTCTGATGCAGAGAACAGGGCATTGTTTGGGCTCTAAAAAAGTTAATGTTGTGTCAGGGTCTATGTAAATTTTGGCCTTCACCCCTGTTATGAGAACAAATAACAAAGAAAAGTACAACACAGGAACAGGCCCTTCGGCCCTCCAAGCCTGTGCCGATCGTGATGCCCGAACTAAAAAAAAAACCTTCTGCTCTTACTTGGTCTTTCCCCCTCTAAAGAAACCCCAGCTCTCTCTGGAAGACGTCCTGGCTTTGCACAGAGGTTCCTGGAAAGCCCCACTTGTGGTGATGAGTATCTCCAGCCAATTTGGCCTGATTTTCTTTAGCCAATCTTTCCCCTAGGGGCTTGGTCTCTGTCCTTTTGCTACAATTAATTCTAGTGCTAAGTACGTATCATGATTGCGATTGGTAATTATACTCATAGAACATAGAACAGTACAGCACAGAACAGGCACTTCGGCCCTCAATGTTGTGCCGAGCAATGCTCACCCTACTCAAATCCACGTATCCACCCTATACCTGTAACCCAACAACTCCCCCCCCCCCAACCTTACTATGACACTACTGGCAATTTAGCATGGCCAATCCACCTAACCCACACATCTTTGGACTGTGGGAGGAAACCGGAGCACCCGGAGGAAACCCACGCACACACGGGGAGGACGTGCAGACTCCACACAGCCAGTGACCCAGCCGGGAATCGAACCTGGGACCCTGGAGCTGTGAAGCATTTATGCTAATCACCATGCTACCGTGCTGCCCTGAATACTTATATTTTCTGATCTCCTGCCACCTTGGCAGCAGCACTTGCATTAACCTTCATATTTAATGGTCGGCCATTAACAATAAGAACTTTTTCGATACGGGGTGTCTTATTTAAATTCACCATGTTAAGCTTATAAACTTTGGATTTCTCTTCCGGATTTTCAACAAGTTTATTCACTGAAGTTGGCGATGATATTTTTGGGAACTGGTTGCAGTCTGGCTGACTCTGCATCTGGCTTGTATATGGCCGTTTCTAATTGCATCTGTCTTAGGATGGCCTCTCCCACAACAATAACAAGCCTCTAGACCCTGTGACTGATGGTCACTTTTCCTTTTCTCAGGCTCCATTACACCCTCACCACGGGTACTTTGAGCTGCTGGCGTTTCCTGCCATATTTGATTTACCTCACTTTGCACATCTTTCAGCTCAAAAGCACTTTGTTCAGCGCTTTCAGTTGTTTGAGCCAATTCAACTGCCTTAGCTCAGGATATTCTGGTTTCTGCCAGCAACTTCCTCTGAATGTTCAACTTAATGATAGTGTAAACCAAGCAGTTATGTAACGTATCACTGAGAGGTGGACCAAATTTGCAGTGGTGAGCCGTTTGCCAAAGTCTGGTTACTAAAGCAGATGCTGTTTCTCCAGGGCCCCTAATGGCTGAATGGAATTTGTAGCACTGTATTATAATGAAAGGTTGGGGATTGATGTGGTCTTTCACTAGTTGCACTAGTTGTTCAAGGGATTTGGTATCTGGAGCCTTCGGAGATGATAAGTTCCTCATGAGGTTATATGTTTGTGGGCCACAAACTGTCAGTAATACAACTTTTGCTTGTCTTCTACCATGTTTATTTTGGCAGCAAAAATGTATGAATAAAATGAAAATGAAATGAAATGAAAATCGCTTATTGTCACGAGTAGGCTTCAATGAAGTTACTGTGAAAAGCCGCTAGTCGCCACATTCAGGCGCCTGTCCGGGGAGGCTGGCATGGGAATTGAACCGTGCTGCTGGTCTGCTTGGTCTGCTTTAAAAGCCAGCGATTTAGCCTGGTGAGCTAAACCAGCCCCTGTAGGTATCAAAGCCTTTCGACATATTGGCCCCAATTTGCAACCTCTGGATGAAATCGATAGATTTTCCCGAATAGTGGCATAACTATTCGAATGTTATTGATTCTTTATTTTTTGGAAGGTCTCCGAGGGGGGTCACACCACCCTCCCCCGCCCCCCCACTTTCCGAATGTTGACGACTTGTTCCTTTCAGCTGATACAATTTATTCTCATTGCCAATGCAGTAGGGCAAGATCATACAATTTAGAGTTAAATGTAAGAGGATAAGTTCACAAATGATGCGATACTTGGTGGGGTGGGAAACAGTGAGGAGGATAGACTTAGATTACAGAAGAATATAGACGTCCTGGTCAGATGGGCTGATCAGTGGGAAATGGAATTCATTCTGGTTAAGTGCACGGTGACAATGTTGCTGTCAGTTTGAAGATAGTGGACAGAGAGATGATACCACTGTGAAGGCAATGAATTATGGTAAAGGTCTAAAAGGTGACTGTGTCACCAAAAGGAGACAAGAAAGTCTCATTTTCAACAACAGGATAAATCTCCAGAACAAAATATAGATGAATTTCAGAGACAGGGCTCTGAAGCTGTCGAATTTCTGAAGATTGGTCTTGGCTTCTGCGCTGAAGGACAGCTTTGGTGGGAAGGAAATTTTCTGATGAGATTGAAGGGTGGACGTCGACCTACTTACACCAAAGCTAGTCGCCTCTCCCGATGCTCTGGCAGGGTTATCCTCAATGGAATCAAGTGTTGTGTGCTCCATGGACAACTCTTCCTGGCCAGCCAGCGATATACAGGGCATCTCATTGGTGGGTTCAGTGGGACAAAGATCTGAAATCTGCTCTTCCACAACACAGCTCACTCCTCAAACATAAAGAACAGTGTCTTCTTGTGCTTCAGTAGTAGGTTCAAACAGCACATTGATCTCTCAGTGCTACTGATTTAGTGCTACAATGCCTTCTCTCTCATAACCTTTTCAGAAAGGTAACCCAGGTCTAAAGCTCTTCTTGTGGATGGTCACCGTCTGCCACAGAGTCTCCTGTGTCCTCATTGTCTGGCCTGGCTTCAAAAAGAGAGATCCACAATCCCAAAATTTTCCAGGGATTGGTTGAATAGTGATTTCCAGATGGAGAGTCAACCACGACTCAATGAATAAACCTTACTGGCTGTGAGAGGATGACAATCCACTGGTTCTACACATGACTTTTGGATTCCTCCATGAAAGACGTCCACAGTTGCTCTGCAGTAAGTCACCATCTGCTTTTTCCAGAATGCCCAATTAGATTCTGTCCCAAATGGTCGGATGTTATTAAAATAAATGTATTGTTTTCTTGCGCAAGTAAAATCAAACCACCAGTTGCTTGGTAAACCATGTTTTGGCAGCAACTAAGAGAAAGGAAGGAACAGGAAAGCACAGGGAACACGGTGTTCTTTGTAACTGATTCGATTTAGTAGTCAGAGGGCTGTGAGCGAGAAAGCAGTCCTCAGTAACAGATGAAGTGTCGAAGAAGGAACAGCAGGAGAGAGCGAGAGACAGCCATCCGCAGGAAACAGCTCAGCTAGACATGAAGTGCTGAAGGAAGAAGCCAATTCGTGCAAAAGATTGTTTCCTTCACTAAACCGAAGACCATTCCCAAGTCGTGGTCACTTGAGATGTACAGTGTGGTAGTCATGATATGGTTGTTGTTTGGGAAATGGAGCACACAATACTTGATTCCATAGAGGGTCACACTGCCTGAGCATTGGGAGAGCCAACTAGCTTGGTTGAAAGTATGTCGACATCCACCCTTCAATCACATCAGAAAATCTCCTTGAGGGGCGCCACTCCACATCAAGCGTGGCTGACCAGGAGTCTCTACCGCTCTTACCAACAGCCATTGATATGGTTAGAAGGATTTTCAGATGGACACACTCAACCTGTTTGACCGCATTCTGAAGGCACCATCCTTGGCCATCAAGTCCTGGGGTGGGACTCAAACCTGGAGCGTCGGTCTCAGAGGCAGGGACTCTACCCACTGCACCACTAGAGGAGGTATAGTATAATGGGTTAATAGTTCTGGTAATGAGTTAGTGATGCATCTTATGGTGCAACAATGCCAGCAGCATGGTAGATCCACTGTGAAGCAGAAAGAATACTCCAGAATCAAGACACATACACCTATTTTGTAGCCTTTCCTGTACTTACTGTTAATAAAGTAGTTTTGAAGTAATCAGCATGAGTCAGACTAGAGCTACTCATGTGTAGATGGAAATCGCCCTGTGTAGATCAAGGAGATTCTCCAGCCTTGACCCATAACAAGAGAGATTGAGCAGCTGAAGCCTATACTCGCTGGAGTTTAGAAGAATGAGAGGAGATCAAGTTGAGGTATACAAGATGCTAATGGAGGTTGACAGTTGAGACATGAAGTGGATGTTTCCTCTTGTTGGGCATTCGCCGGAACCTTTACAGAATCAAGGAATTGTTTTGACTATCATAACCTATGCCTCCACTATCTCTGCTGCCACTTTTTTTAAGACTCGAGGATGTAGGCCACCAGGCCCTGACAACCTGTCTGCCTTTAATTCCAATAGCTTGATCACTACTTTTTCCCTAGTGATGGTTGCTATTTTACATCCCTCCTTTTCACCAACCTCTGCGTTCCCTGTTACTATTGGGATGGTTCTAGTGTCCTCCACCGTGAAAACCGAGGCAAAATATTGATTCTGTGCCCTTGTCACTTCTGTGTTCCCCATTAACTACCCAGTCTCATCCTCAAGGGACCCACATTGACTTTAGCTGCTCTCTTCCTTTTTATATACTTATAGAAACTTTTTCTGTACATATTATATTTTGCGTTAGATTTCTTTCAGAATTCACCTTTGCCCTTTTTATTACTTTTTCAATAACCCTCTGTTGGTCTTTAAAAGTTTCGAAATTGGGACGGCATGGTAAAATAGTGGTTAGCACTGCTGCCTCAAAGCACCAGGGATGCGGGTTCAATACCAGCCTTGGGTGACTGCCTGTGTGGAGTTTGCACTTTCTCCCCATGTCTGTGTGGGTTTCCACTTGTTGCTCGTTCTACTGTTAGTGTGATTAACACGCCTCCATTTAAAGGACATGTGCTTAACACTGGTTTGGCTTTGTATCTGTATCTATGCTCAGGAGTCGCCAGGTGCCGTAACAGAGACACCGTCACAAGTTATCAAGGTCAAGTTCAAAGCAATAAGTCTTAACCCCGATCAGTAAGTCTAAACAATTAGTGTTTATTATAACAGATATAATAAATACTCATGCGCACGCTAAAAGACTAATACTTATTTCTACTATTAAACGACTAAATACTTATCTAAGTAGGAACCAGCAAGGTCACGGGACAAGGCCCTGGTTCCTTTCTGGACTGCACCTTCTGTTCACTAATAGTCGGCAAAAGTATAAGCAATGCCTGGGTCACGTAGCGATCGTTGTTTTGGCACTTACTGAAAGATGGCTGATGCTCAACGGCCGGTGATGAAAGACAGGATCTGGAGGCTGGGTTCGGAGTCAGGATGCAACAGCCTAGGCCGGAGTCTGGAAGCAACAGACCGAATCATGTGCTTGACCTTCTTCTTATAGGTCCCCAGAGGTCCGTGCCCCTTGGGACGGGCTCTTTCACCTGCTAGGTATCGATTGGGTCTTTCCCAAACGATATCATTCGAATTCCCCTATCCTGGAGTCGATCCTCGATGGCGGGGGCGATTCCTAGGGGTCACTGACCTGGGTTCTCTGGCGCCATTCTGGATGGGTAGCTATAGAAAGTATAAATCGATACTTAAAATGTTTCTATTGTATCTGGGACTGGGCCGGTATCATCTCATTAGTATGCAGATCGCTTTCCTATTTGCACCTTTGGCTGAGTCTCTGCACCTGCCTTGAAACCGGTTTTTACGAGTGTCTCACTGTTGAAAGCTTCTGCAAGCTGTTTGTCCTTACTATGGCTGTTTTTCCCTGCAGTCTTAGCAGTTCTCCATTTTGTAGACTGGCGTCCATTTTAGAGGGCGACACACTGGCTGCTTCGGTTTCCTCCTACTGTCCAACAATGGGCTAAATTGTCCCTTAGTGTCCAAAAGGTTAACTAGCCTTACTGGGTTATGGAATAGGATATGTGCCTAGATTGAGTGCTCTTTCAGAGGGTCGGTTCAGACTTGATGGGCCGAATGGCCTCGTTTTGCACTGTAGAGATACTATGATTCTAATTCTCCAGCCTGCCACCGAACTTTGCAAATGGCATGTCCTAGTCTTTGTCTTTATGTTATCTTAAAACTCCGTACTTATCCACAGATACATTGTCCCCTCTTACAATCTTTCTTCCTTGCTACGATATATTTTAGACGTGAGGAATTGAATATCTCTTTAAATATCTGCCACTGTTCATCAGCAGTCCTAGCTTTTAGCCCTTTTTGCAAGTCCACTGGGGCCAAATCTCACCTCATGTGCTTGTAATTACCTTGGTTTAACACCAGAACACTAGTGTAAATATGAGTTATTGCTTTTGAGCTGGAAACTATTGTCAGTTTGAGTATGAAAGTGGGAAAATGCTTCAGTACAGTGAGTGGCTCCACAGCGTAGCAATGCCCTCCTGCAGTTCTCCTCCAGGTTGTCTGGAGACTGTTGTATTTCCGAGGGATGGCAGCAAGATACCCTCGTGCATGTCCAAGGCTGACTGGACAGAGATCGTAGTTGAGGCTCGCAGCTATAGAGTCCACAAGCGATACTCGGCTCAAAAGCCTGTAAGGTTGAATGGCACATCATTACTTCAACAAACTGGCTTTGATGAATGTAGCAAGCCATGTATATGTGTGAGTGAAGTGGTTTGCCTGGTGGGAGATTAGATTCAGGGATCAGCACCAGATGGACTGAGTGTGTGGGAGCCGGTTTATGCTGAAAATATCGGCTGGAATTTTCCAGGCGTTCCCATTGCCGTTTGTCCAGTCCCGCCGACGGCAAACCCCCACAGCAGCAGATCCTGCAAATAGAAAAGATACAAAGAACAGGAAAGGAGATGTCGAAGTTGGGATTGATTGTTCTGTTTCTCGTCAGCAGCTATTACCAAACTTAGTAAATCAGCAGCAAGAAATTTTACAACATTTGAAACAGCGGGAGGTATGATGAAAGATGACGAAGAAGACCATTTGGATGTGTCCTCGGTATGAACTGACAAGTTCTGTGACTGATCGAAAGATGTGGAGCAGGCAGTTCAATGTGGGGAGGTGCGAGGTGATTCATTTTGGTAGGAAGAACATGGACAGACAATATAAAATAAGGGGTACAATTCTTGAGGGGCTGCAGGAGCAGAGGAACCTGGGTGTTTCTGCTCTTGGAGAACCTCACTGTTAGTTATTCAACTGGAGCATATTTTACTCCCCAACTTACCAGTGCACTTAGAGTTGGGTTTCACCTCATGAACCTCTTTGTTCAAGCTATAGTAGGGGAGCTACACTACCACTAAATGGCTTGCCAGCTGCCCGTCACAGAAAATGCATAGCAATTATACTTTAAGTGTGTTATCTCAAATAATTAACACACATCAATCAAATAATACATTTGTTCAGAAATGATTAATGTTCATTCACAACTAATAATTAGGATTACATAATGCAATACACGAGTATAATTACCAATCGCAATCATGATACGTACATAGCACTAGAAGCATATACAAACCTATACAAGCATATAGGTAGCTCCACTTATCTACAAGCCTTATAGACAGGTATTTGATTAAATCTATGCATTAACCTGGTTCCCATACTCCCATCTCATTGTCCTGTGTTCTGTAAGTACCACATGAGCAGTGGCTGCATGATCAATTACATCTCTGTGTGCAAGCATCCTTGCTGAAACTGAAAATCCTTGGACACTTCTGTTGCTATAGCATCAAGTATCTACTGTCTGGAAATTCACTGACCATAGTAAGCAGCAATCTGCTGTGAACACTTCGGATTTATTCAAAGCTGTATAGTTTTATATATGAACCTGTAATAATCCACAGGAGGCAGGAGTCCCATCACCACACCAATATTTATTTCGGGTGCGGTACGTTTCAGCGCCGCCGTTTCAGCGCCAGGACTTTTCAGCGCCAGGACTTTTCAGCGCCAGGACTTTTCAGCGCCAGAAAAAAAAAATTCTCCAATGTTGTCATATAGTTATGACAGAATTTTTTTTGCACAAAGCAATTTACAAATCTGTAAGTTCATAAAATGAAATAAAACTCAAGTGTTAACTAAATGTTTTTATTGTAAAAGATCCACTTATAAAGATCCAAAAACAGTACATTAAAACAATTTACAAATCTGTATGTTCATAAAATCAATCATTAAAAGGAATGTTCATTGGACATTCATTGGATATTCATTGGAAAAAACGCATTTAGTTTGTTAAATTGTGCCCTATTGAACGAAGGTAGTCAATTTCATTCCTGCTACCATATTCGGAAACAATTCTCAATATCCTCTCATCAGCTTTTCTATATTTAAGTAATTTTAATTGAGGTTCATTGCCAGCTAAAAGTTTCTCGAAGTGCTCGTCTCTTCCCTTTTGAACATTCTTAAGGACATCAATGAACTTCCAGATAGTTGGGTGTGACATTAACAGTTCACTTTTCAATCTCCTGTTGGCCGCCTCAGCATAGTTATTTGTTCTGTCATCCCCATCTAATGTTCTTTGATACATATTCCACATCTCGGTAGGAAATAAAGGACTTTGTCTGCCTGCTCCTCGGCGATTAGGACGGCCGATATAATTGTCTTCGAAATAGTTTAAAACCGGAATTAACTCCTCCGGTAAATTACCTGCTAAAGAATCCACGTGACTGTCAAGGTCGGCAACTGGCACAAAACATAGGGCAGTTATTATTTTCGAATGTAATGCAAAATCGGGATTGCTCTTATATAAACGCATGAGACCAAAACCAGTTATCTGCCTCAGTATATTTTGAGACAGATGAAAAAGGCAGCCTCTTACTTCTATGTTGGGGAAGGAGTCTTTCATGGCAGTAAAAGCAGCGCGTTCAAAATCACAATTGATAATGGCAGGTCCTGCATTTGTAATCATCTCTTTTACCATCGCAAATAACATCATATAGGTCGCATACTGTTTGTTTTGTAAAAGCGCGTACAATACAGGGTGAACTCCGTTATTTTTCCTAACCATGATGATATAAACTTGATAAAATAGGTGTGGTGCTACCGCAAATGTTCCGTCAGCATACCAAGTCGTGGAAGTTGCCATGTGTTCTAACCAACTCTCTCTCCCAAATATAATAATCCGTTCGTTGTTCGTACCACTATCCTTTAAACAGAAATTTTCCTCGGTTTCTGGGGTGGGTTTATAGATCATGTATTGATGAGGTAACTGAAGCTCTTGAATCGATCTTGGATTATCGGGGACCTGATTAACTTCGTCTCGTTTTCTACGAATAATTTTTCGCATTGCCTGCCTGTTTGGTAACTGTGCCATACCTGCCACGGACATTTTTTCAATGCACTTGTTGATAATCGTACTTGGAGGCTCACAAGTCTTTTCAGCCCGGTCTCTCGCATCAGTTATGACCTTTTCCACTTCGATAGCAACTGCAGATGGGGGATGAGTATGTTCGTTGATCGTTTCGATCACCTCTCTTTCTAACATGTGAATGCGGGCCTTACACCTACCATCCTCATGGCATCGCCAAAACTTAACTTGCTTTTGTTTCTTGCTTTCTTTGTCAAAACGATATATAAAACCTTCATGACAGAACTTCTCTCTGCCTCGCTTGCTTTTCACTGATTCAGCCATGGGTTTAAAGATATGGAACTTACCAAATTTACCAAAAGAAATTTACCAAATAACTAAGTAAGTATAAAAACTTGTTAACAAAACTCTAACTTTATCTAAACAGTAATCATAATAAAACTCCAACAAAATCTAAAGACAGTTAGAACGATGAAACGACCAAATAACTAAGTGTAAAAGCTGGTATACCTGTGTCATACCTGTGGCCATACTCAAGAATGATTTCTGAATGAATGAGCGCTGAAACGTCCTGGCGCTGAAATATTTGGCGCTGAAATATTTGGCGCTGAAACGTCCTGGCGCTGAAATGGCGGCGCTGAAATGGCGGCGCTGAAATGGCGGCGCTGAAACGGCAGCGCTGAACTGTCCCATTCCCATTTATTTCTAATCAGTAGATACACGAGCGGCTCCAAACAGTGCTGCTAGCATTCCAGTCAACTTAAGACTGGCTCACAAAGCCTACGCAGGTGTTTATATGGGCCCCCTCAATGAGCTATCATTGAGGGAGCTCATACTCCAATTGGCCAACCAATAATGCTAATTGGAGGTCATTACAGAACCTATATATATATATATATATCTTGATTTATGAATGTTTTTAGTCCCCCCTAACCCTTCAGTCCCCCCTTAACAGGCCATGTTTATGTTGAGGTTGCCTCTTAAATTCTTCAGATGGCCAGTCCTTCTGAACAGCAGGCACTACAAACAATAATTCAATTCCATACACCATTCACAACTTGGTCAGTGAAAGCTGCTGCTTGTTAGTTAATCCCAACCCTCATCCCACAGTGTGGTGAATGATGTCATGGCCGAAATGAGGCAAGACAAATTCTTAATTGATTTAAGGTGAGAATGATCAATCTGTGATTGGTTTAATTGGTTTCTCGAGGCTGATGGTCAACTCTTGATATAATTTCAATTATTTGTTGGACCATCCCACTTGTTAATGTTTGTTTCTGTTCCCTCGTACGAAGGAAAAATAATCCCCCTTACTCATTTGTTCAGAATGAGGAAATATGCTGTCTATGTTTGGACAGGTTATTTGAAGATCACTATTCCTTCCCTCTGTGCTTACTTGGAATGAGTTTCTTTACTTTTAAAATTACACAAAATCTGTATAAAATATATATAGGCAGGGGCTGGTTTAGCTCAGTGGGCTAGAGAGTTGGTTTGTGATGCAGAACAAACACAGAAGTGCGGGTTCAATTCCCGTACCAGCTGAGGATTCTGAGTTCTCCCTCTGTGTACCCGAACAGGCACCAGAATGTGGCAGCCAGGGGCTTTTCAAGTAACTTCACTGCAGTATTAATGTAAGCCTACTTGTGACAATAAAACAATTATTATTATTACGAATTTACAACCACAATCAATAATAATTAATAATAATTACGGATGCACTACAGTACAGATGCACCACAGAAAGCATCCTATCTGGCTGCATCACAGCCTGATATGGCAACTGCTCGGCCCAGGACCGTAAGGAACTTCAGAGAGTCGTGAATACCGCCCAGTCCATCACACGAACCTGCCTCCCATCCATGGTCTCCATCTACATCTCCCCCCGTCAGGGGAAAGCGGGCAGCATAATCAAGGATCCCTCCCACCCGGCTTACTCACCTTTCCAACTTCTTCCATCTGGCAGGAGATACAGAAGTCTGAGAACACGCACGAACAGACTCAAAAACAGCTTCTTCCCCACCGTCACCAGACTCCTAAATGACCCTCTTATTGACTGACCTCATTAACACTACACCCTGTATGCTTCATCCGATGCCAATGCTTATGTAGTTACATTGTATATTTTGTGTTGCCCTATTATGTGTTCTCATGTATTTTCTTGAATTTTGTTTAATTCCCTTTTCTTCCATGTACTGAATGATCTGTTGAGCTGCTTGCAGAAAAATACTTTTCACTGTACCTCGGTACACGTGACAATAAACAAACCCAATCCAATCCAATCGCTTATTGTTGCAAATAAGCTTCAATGGAGTTACCGTGAAAAGCCCCGAGTCGCCACATTCGGGCGCCTGTTCGGGGAGGCTGGTACAAGAATTGAACCCGCGCTGCTGGCCTTGTTCTGCATTACAAGCCAGCTGTTTAGCCCACTGTGCTAAACCAGCCCCCTATATCAATATTCAAAAGTGATTTGTCGGCTACATATAATACAGTACATTCAGTAATTTGAAGAACTGAAGAATTACAAGAATTAATTACAGAACTTAATTCTAAACTTAGAATATCGATGACTTTCCTTAAATATCGCAAATCAAACTACACTAATTCAATCCACAATGCTGACTGTTTTAATACTTTTTTACCTTAGCACAATGGACTTAATTGTGAGGGAGGTAGATAGTTTGCACCAGTGGTGATTATTCAAACTTGATGTCTCACATCACTGTCATCAAGCGATATGTTTTTGTTTTTCTTTGTTAATTTTGTGTAGGATGCTAAGACCGAACGATGGGATGAGCTTGTGTCCCAGAATTCAGTATAGAATCGTATTGAGTTGACATAGAAACTGTTCCCACTGGTTAGGGACGCCAGGGCTCAGTGGGACAGAGTCTGAAAGATAGAGCCAGATCTTTCAGGAGTGAAATTTGGAAAACCTTCTACATCAAAGGGTAGTGGAAGTTTGTAACACCTTTCCACAAACAATTGATGATAGATCAATTGTTAATTTTAAATCTTTTTTTTGAAATGTGTTATCAAACATTTTGAGGGTTAAGATACAAAGGAAGGGATGCAAAGTTAGGCTTCAGATCAGCCATGATCTCACTGAATGACAGAACAGGTTTGAGGTGCTGAATGGTCCACTCCTGTTCCTATGTTCCCTTGTTGCTGTAGTGTTTTGTCGTTGTAACTGTTTAAAGTGAGACAATTGTCATTTAAAGAGCAGATTTGTTCCAGACAAATATTGGTGAGAAGATTTAATGACTTGTTTATTGATTATAGATTCACAATGGAACATCAACATGACAGAGTCTTCGGGATTTCACATTCTGCAAAAGTACGGTTACTGTAAGAAGTGGGGAAATGAAATGTTACAATTCAGGCAACTTCCCAATATTCTTAACGTTCGTTAATTTAGTTCGTTATAACCTCTAACCACAATTTCCAAACATTCTCCATTTCCAATACCAGTTCTCTATTAGAAATTTTCTGATCATTCTATAATGTTTAAATTGCTGCTATTAAATCCAAGCCATAAACTTGGTTTCTCTCTCTCCAAATGTGCTGCCTGACCTGCTTCATATTTCCGTCACTTTCAGTGTTAATTTCAGATTTCTAGCATTGGCAGTATTTTGCGTGTTCAGTTTAAGAGTCCCCTTTACGTGACATCAATGAAGCTAAAGTCTGTGTACCCAGCTCCGACTCGGGCAGCATTTGAATGGTGTGGACGGCGCCAGCCAAAGATAAGAACTTGATAGTGCGATTCCTGCGTCAGTGTGACTGGGACCACCAGACAAACAGCTTGTGTGAATCACAAACTCTGCCCCTGGTTTCAGGCACAATGGAATTACCTGGCTGCAGAGTTTAATGGGTTGATAATACTCCAGCTTATATCAAGATTCAAAATGAAATTGAGCTTAAATTAAGTAAAGAAATGGGATAAAAGTGGAACTGCTAAGTATAGCAGTCTGAAAGGGTGTTTTTGATTTGCAAATTAGTTTTGCAGCAGGAAAACAGGGAACCAATGGTGCATAGATGAGGTGACTTCAAAATGGAGGGATAAGGGAAAGGTTTGCACCGATTTGCTAAAACCCTTTCCACAGGATGGGTAACATCGGAGGGAATAAAACAATACATCCAGAGTAAGATATCTGGAGAAAAAGGCAGAGAAGCAGCTACCATCATAGCCACACCAAAATGTAGAAAGCAGGCTCTCCCCAAAACAGGTGGTTGCTGAAGGGGTGCTGTTTAAAATCAAAGACATTTTACATTGAAACTGAAGACGTCTTTCACAAACCTGGAAAATAACCTGTGGTAACTATATGCCGGATTTACCTCATAGAGTTATATAATATTGGATGTTGTGTGAGAACACGGGCATTTCAGAGAGTTCGGTTAACATAGGGAATTGGGAAAAAGGGAGAACTTTATGAGATATGGTGTGTGTATAGCATCGTGGATAGCACAATTGCTTCACAGCTCCAGAGTCCCAAGTTCGATTCCGGCATGGGTCACTGTCTGTGCGGAGTCTGCACATCCTCCCCTTGTGTGCGTGGATTTCCTCCGGTTCCTCCGGTTTCCTCCCACAGTCCAAAGATGTGCAGGTTAGGCAGATTGGCCATGATCAATTGCCCTTAGTGTCCAAAATTGCCCTCAGTGTTGGGTGGTGTTACTGGGTTATGGGGATAGGGTGGACGTGTTGACCGCTGAGGCCGCACTGACCTACATTTCCTGCACTGACAAGCTCAGCTCTAACAGTCTTCAGCTCAGTTTATCAGAACAGGAAGGGTTTAGGACGGGGCAGCATGGTAGCACAGTGGTTAGCATTGCTGCCTACGGCGCTGAGGATCTGGGTTCGAATCCCGGTCCTGGGTCACTGTCCGTGTGGAGTTTGAACATTCTCCCAGTTTCTGCGTGGGTATCACCCCCACAACCCAAAGATGTGCAGGCTCTGTGGATTGGCAATGCTAAATTGCCCCTTAATTGGAAAAAAATAATTGGGTATTCTAAATTTATTTTTAAAAAAGGAAGGGTTTGGGATGCTATTTGAAATGCCGCCTGGATCTCTTTACTGTTCACGTCACCCTCTGGACCACCTCCCAAAGCCCCAACGTACTTGTTAGGAGGTCTTCGAGACCCTTAGTGTCAGGGTGGCACTGCCATGGTGCCCAAGTGGCTTTGCGAAGGTGCCAGGCTGACATTGCCAAGGTGTTCAAGTGGCAGTGGGAGTGCTACGGTACCACCCTGCCCAGAGCCGAAGCACCAAGGGGCCTCCGATGGCATGTGAAGCTCCCCCCCCCTTAGGAAGGACCAAAAGAGAGAGCTAAGAAGAGCCAGGAGAGGACATGAGAAGTCTTTGGCAGGTAGGATCAAGGATAACCCTAAAGCTTTCCATAGATATGTCAGGAATATAAGAATGGCGAGGGTAAGAGTAGGGCCAGTCAAGGACAGTAGTGGAAAGTTGTGCGTGGAGTCCTAGGAGATAGGAGAGGTGCTAAATGAATATTTTTCGTCAGTATTCACACAGGAAAAAGACAATGTTGTCGAGGAGAATACTGAGATACAGGCTACTAGACTAGAAGGGCTTGAGGTTCATAAGGAGGAGGTGTTAGCAATTCTGGAAAGTGTGAAAATAGATAGGTCGCCTGGGCCGGATGGGATTCACCCAAGGATTCTCTGGGAAGCTAAGGAGGAGATTGCTGAGCCTTTGGCTTTGATCTTTATGTCATCATTGTCTACAGGAATAGTGCCATAAAACTGGAAGATAGCAAATGTTGTCCCCTTGTTCAAGAAGGGGGGTAGAGACAACCCCGGTAACTATTGACCAGTGAGCCTTACTTCTGTTGTGGGCAAATTATTGGAAAAGTTTATAAGAGATAGGATGTATAATCATCTGGAAAGTAATAATTTGATTAGAGATAGTCAACACGGTTTTGTGAAGGGTAGGTTGTGTCTCACAAACCTTATTGAGTTCTTTGAAAAGGTGACCAAACAGGTGGACGAGGGTTAAGCAGATGATGTGGTGTAAATGGATTTCAGTAAAGTGTTTGATAAGGTTACCCACGGTAGGCTATTGCAGAAAATACGGAGGCATGGGATTCAGTGTGATTTAGCAGTTTGGATCAGAAATTGGCTAGCTGGAAGAAGACAAAGGGTGGTGGTTGATGGGAAATGTACAGCCTGGAGTCCAGTGACTAGTGGGGTACCACAAGGATCTGTTTTGGATTCACTGCTGTTCATCATTTTTATAAATGACCGAGAGGAGGGCATAGAAGGATGGGTGAGTAAATTTGCAGATGACACTAAAGTCGGTGGAGTTGTGGACAGTGCGGTAGGATGTTACAAGTTACAGAGGAACATAGATAAACTGCAGAGCTGGGCTGAGAGGTGGCAAATGGAGTTTAATGCAGAAAAGTGTGAGGTGATTCATTTTGGAAGGAATAACAGGAAGACAGAGTACTGGGCTAATGGTAAGATTCTTGGTAGTGTGGATGAGCAGAGAGATCTCTGTGTCCATGTACATAGATCCCTGAAAGTTGCCACCCAGGTTGAGAGGGTTGTTAAGAAGGCGAATTGTATGTTAGCTTTTATTGGTAGAGGGATTGAGTTTCGGAGCCATGAGGTCATGTTGCAACTGTACAAAACTCTGGGAGGCCGCATTTGGAGTATTGCGTGCAATTCTGGTCGCCGCATTATAGGAAGGATGTGGAAGCATTGGAAAGAGTGCAGAGGAGATTTACCAGGATGTTGCCTGGTATGGAGGGAAGATCTTATGAGGAAAGGCTGAGGGAGTTGAGGCTGTTTTTGTTAGAGAGAAGAAGGTTAAGAGGTGACTTAATTGAGGCATGGAAGATGATCAGAGGTTTAGATAGGGTGGACAGTGAGAGCCTTTTTCCTCGGATAGAGATGTCTAACACGAGGGGACATAGCTTTAAATTGAGGGGAGATAGATATAGGACAGCTGCAGAGGTAGATTCTTTACTCAGAGAGTAGTAAGGGCGTGTTGCCACCTGGGGTGGCCACGTCCCGATTCCAAAATTGACATTCGCAAAGCGTACAGGGAAAAATGGACAGCACTAGGAAAACAAGCAGGTACAAGGTTTACGGCAGCACGGTAGCATGGTGGTTAGCATAAATGCTTCACAGCTCCAGGGTCTCAGGTTCGGTTCCCGGCTGTGTCACTGTCTGTGCGGAGTCTGCACGTCCTCCCCGTGTGTGCGTGGGTTTCTTCCGGGTGCTCCGGTTTCCTCCCACAGTCCAGAGATGTGCGGGTTAGGTGGATTGGCCGTGCTAAATTGCCCGTAGTGTCCTATAAAGTAAGGTTAAGGGGGGGGTTGTTGGGTTACGGGTATAGGGTGGATACGTGGGTTTGAGTAGGGTGATCATTGCTCGGCACAACATCGAGGGCCGAAGGGCCTGTTCTGTGCTGTACTGTTCTATGTTCAATGTTCTGAGGTTTCCTGGGGATTGGAACTTGCAGAGCCCAGACAGAACTGAAACTACAAGCCATTAGCATAGTAATGAGCTATCTCCGGGGACAAAAGAGAAACATTTAAAGAATCGGTACCAGGCCAGACTCCCCGGCGCCAGTGGAGACTAAAACAAAGGCAGGCCAACGGTTACCTAGGGCCCACCCCACGATCGAGGTACGACCCCGTTATTGGAGAGAATCGATACAAACGATTGGGACATGGTCCAATTAATTGGGACCAAGCCCAGGGTCCGCCCAGAAGGGCGCGAAACCCTTCGGGGTATTAAACAGAGTCCCCAAGGTCAGAGCGCTGTCTTAAGATCTCTTGAACTCTTCACCTTCACCTTGGCCTTTGGCTCTCAGCGACGAGAGGCCTGCCAAGCACCAGCCAAGTAAGTCTAAGGTCAACGCCCGCTACGGGATAGGCGCTCCTAGCTACTATCCTATCCCAGTTCAAAGCCAGCAGTATCAGAACCGGACAACGGCCATTGTTCCTCTGACTGAGTGGGAGCCCGAAGCTAAGTATCGGCTTTTAGTAGTAGTTGTAGTTTAGTGAGTAGAGTTGGTGCATGAATAATAATTGACTGTGTGTGTAAATAAATGTGTATTGATATCAAACTTACTAACTGGTGTATCGAGTCATTGATCAGTATTTGGTTTTGAACCTCATGGTGGTATCAGAAAGATACCTGGCGACTCTTGAGCAAAGGTAATTAAACAGAGCAAATTAAGGAAAGCATAACGAGCAGCAGTGTAATGCCCTGCCTGCAACAGTAGTGAACTGGCCAACCTTAAGGGCATTTAAATGGTCATTGGATAAACATATGGATGTTAAGGGAATAGCGTAGATGGGCTTTAGAGTGGTTTCACAGGTCGGCGCAGCATCGAGGGCCGAAGGGCGTGTACTGCACTGCAATGTTCTATGTTCTCCCCCCCCCCCCCCCCCCCCCTCCAGGTGCCATTGAGCCTGGTCCATGTTTGTGTGGACCAGTTCTAAACAGTGCCACAGCGAGGTCTCCTAGGCGAGATGTGAGAGCTGCATATCCAGAAAGATCTGCTGGACCAAGGCCTTCATGATGGTCACCTCGAGACATTTGTATGTCGGAGTCACGGCATCAGACAGAACATCAGAAAGTGGTCGGCACAGTGGCACAATGGTTAGCAATGCTGCCTCACAGCAACAGGGACCTCGGTTTGATTCTGATCTCAGGTGAATTTGCATGTGTGGAATTTACATGTTCTCTTCCACTGTCTGCATGGGTTTCCTCCGGGTGCTCCGGTTTCCACCCACAGTCCAAAGATGAGCAGGTGCGGTGAATTAGCCATGCTAAATAGCCCCTTCATGTTCAAAGGTTTGGTGGTGTTATGGGATGGGGGTTTGAGCCTGGGTGCGTTGCTCTTTCAGAGCGTTGATGCAGACTCAATGGGCCGAATGGCCTCCTTCTACACTTTATGAAATGAAAAATGAAAATCACTTATTGTCACAAGTAGGCTTCAAATGGAGTTACTGTGAAAAGCCCCTGATCACCACATTCCAGCCCCTGTTCAGGGAGGCTGGTATGGGAATGGAACCGTGCTGCTGGCCTGCCTTAGTCTGCTTTAAAAGGCAGCCAATTAGCCCAGTGTGCTAAACTAGCCTTAGGTACTCTGTGTCTTTTTTTAAAGAGTTTTCTTTGGTTTTCACATTTTGTATTTCACAATTTTTATGTTATATGTTACACTTTACATAAGAGCATCGACCAGAGAAAAAAAAACATACAAAACAACATAACAAAAAAAATGAGCAAGAAATAAAGAGGTAAGAAGACAGGTGGATGTCAGTGCAGATATTTACATACAATTGCTTTCCCTCCTGTTGTGGCCGTGTCCCTCCTTTGTTGCCATTCCCAGTTTGGCCCAGGCGCATATTTACAGATGTCTAGCTACAGTTTTGATCCCTTGTTCTTCTCAATTTCATCATATCCTCCCCCCCACACCGCCCCACCACTCCCTCTCTTTCCTTTTCTCCTTTCCATCTTTATCCTGTGACCCGCTTGTGTCTCCCCCCCCCCCCCCCCCCCCCCCCCCCCCCCCCCCCCCCCCACCCACCGCCGGCCTCAGCCCCCGACCCCTCTTGTTCTATTGGGTGTTGACTACGAACAGATCCTGGAACAAGTGTGTGAATGGCTTCCACGTCCTGTGAAAGCTCTCTTCCAACCATAGGGTGGCAAATTTTATTAATTCCGTCAGATCGGACAGCCAGTCCACAGCCTTGAATGGTGCTGCCGATCGGCAGCCAAGCAGATTCCCCGATAGGATTTCAGCAAGACAAAGGCTAGGACATCGGTCCCCTCTCTATGAAGAGTTCTGGCTGGTTTGAGACCCTGAAGACTGCCATTTTTGGGAAATGGTTCCACCCTCCCACAACCCTGCAAGTGGCCTGAAAAAAGTCCGTCCAGTACCTGAGAAGTTTGGGAGTTACTGCAGCTATATTAGCAGAGAGTCAAACACATTTAAGAACTGTGTTAATAGTTCAATAAACACATTGAACTCATTTCATAGTCTGGAGCTTCCTTTGTCAAAGCATACATCAAGGAAGCAGCTTATGCTACACAAAGTAGCATAACACAACATGATACCAGGAGTGCCTCTTAAATCTATTTAGTTCAACTCAGCAAGATCCGTGACAACCAGCAACCGAATGATCGAGATTCCGGTTCCTCAGCAGGTCAGGTACCAGGGCAATCTCTGTGCCAACTAGCATGCATTCAAGCAAAGATTTCAGCTTTACATGGAAGCATCCAACCTAAATGGCGTGGCCGATGCTAAGAAGATAGCTTTTCTACAGTAGTCCCCCGTTATACCGCGCTCCGCTATACCGCGGTTCGCGATATACGGCGGGGGGGGGGCTTATGGACCCCAACTGTCAGCTTCCCTCTCCGGATCAAAGTGAGCCGGCCGCTGAAGTTGACACTGCCGGCTGATTGGAGGGAGATTCAGTGAGAGAGGAGCAGCTCACACAGCGTCCGGATGTGGATAGTGCAGAGCTACAGCTGCCTCAACCCTGCACAGCAGACAGGTTCTTTAAACCGGTGGCGGTCAGAACATATTTTTGAAAGGCAATCCTTTCCTCCAGTTTGGTGAAACCCACCAGAGTTCCTGGTAAGTTTCTGTGGGTTTCCCTCTGGAATAACTCACAGCCCCATTCTGTGGCAAACAGAGAGCTTGTTTTAATTAGATCCACGATGGGGGTTTTAAATTTATTTAAAAATCTATGCATGCGCTTCCCATTGTGTGTCTGCGGGGGTCTGACCTCTCCTCCCGCCCCCCGTAGACTCACAATGGGAAGCGCATGCATAGATTTAAAAATAAATTTAAAACCCCCATCGTGGATATCTGCGGCTCGGATGCAACGCGGGTGGCTGTCTTGGACCCCAACACCCGCGTTATAACGGGGGACTACTGTACTCCTTTAAATACTCCAAAGGGCAGTACAGAATGCAATTCCAGACAGTCCTGGACAAATTTGAAAGCTACTGCAAGGTAAACGGTAAAAGAAATCGGTAAAACTGGCGCCAATACTCACCACGAGGCAGAGGTAGGGTTGCAACAGAAGCTTACAGCAATTCTGATTGACAGCCATCTTGCGCGTATCCAGCCAGTCTAGTTTGCACATGTGCAGTTCCCAAGAAGACACGAACCGGCAAAACGGTGTTTTGCGCATCCGCGAGAAGCCGCGCATGCGCAGTTCCGAAAAGAGCGCACAGTAAAGGAACCTTCGCGTATGCATGTGCAATTGAGTCCTACGCATGCTGTCCTGGACAGCCCCTGGACCATGCCCACTTAAAGGGGAAATGCCCGAAAATTTAAATGAAGAGCTTTAAAGCCACAAAACACCATTCTTTCACCTGGAAAGACAGCACAATGCCTGAACTTCGACCAGTAGATGAAAATAACCTCCACAGAACCCTGATTCAAGCAGTTAGCACCGCCCAAAGAGATGATTTTGTCCTTGAAGACTCCTACTCAGACGATGATTTCTTCCTTGGACACAGAGAGCGCAATGACAATACCGAAACAAAAGAAAATGATTGGTTTATCGAATAATACCATTTAGACATGGCTGAGTTATTCAGATATGATGATCATACAAGCGTCAGCGCCACGGTTGAAAAGCTCAACACGACTCTACTCATGGCAGATGAATCCAATACCATGATGTCATGACAGATCATCGATACATTGGATGAAAGAAACCTATCAAATACCCACAAAGAAGACAAAGCCCACAGAGAGTGGCCTGATGCCACACAGACACCCGTCCAGGTCAGACAGGAAAGATGACATCAAGAATCGCTACCACAAGCATCGAAAAAAAAAGACCCAAATCAGACAACAAAGTGATTTGTCCATTTGAACCCCTCCTGATGACTTCTTGGTTCCTGAAGCACAGGGACACTGACGGCGTTCACAAGGAAATGACAATATCAACATCGACACTTCAATAACAAAACAAGCAAGCAACTCGACCATATAAATTCATGAACTTAGGACTCAAAAATTATTTGGTATTGTATAATCATCACTGTCATCATGACTTGTACATGTTGTAACTTATCTACCTATTTTGTTCAATTTTCTATCACCAGGTACAGAAAATATGTAACTCGAAAAAGGGGGGATGTGGTGATCTGCATCACTGTATACACACAAGGGGTTAATGTAAATACACGACAACTAAGTAACCACTAGCAGGAGCACTAGAGATGTCATGACAAGCAGACATCCAGCCAATGGGTCATGACACCAGGACACAACTAATGGGTAATCAGGACACCCAGAGGTGGCATTACCACAAGGGGGCACTTCACAACCCATATAAAATGACAGGGCACACATGCTCTGCCTCTTTCCACAGACAGATATTGAGAGAGTACATCAGGGTTGATCAACAGCATCACACTCAGCACTAGGCTTAGAGCAGGCTGTTTACTACAGCTAGATTAGCAGAGTCAAACTCATTTAAGAACTGTGTTAATAGTTTAACAAAAACATTGAACTCATTTCATAGTCTGGAGCTTCCTTTGTCAAAGCATACATCAAGGAAGCAGCTTATGCTACACGAAGCAGCATAACACAACAGTGACCTTCTTTGTCTCCAGTTAGGCAATCGAGTGGTTCTGGTCAGTTGGGGCCTTGTCCAGCTCTCTGATCATCGCCTCCTGTGTCTCTAGTCACTGATCCATATTTTCCAGCACTGCTTGCAGGGTGACCAGTACCTCCGCTACCTCCACTTTCACTGTTGCCATCATTTATAGCTTGGTGGCAACCTTGAACTCTCGGAGTTCCTGTGTTAGGAATTCCCTCCATTGGCCGGGGCTTCTCACCCCATGTATTCGCCATCACCTTGGTCTTTCTCTCCCAGCTTTTACTGACCCTGCTGTCTCTTTGGCTCCCCGGGTTGCTGTTGCTGGGCATGTTTCTTTCTTGTAGTGGTGTTGGAGGAGGGGTATATACCGCTTTAGCGAACTATTTTTGGTGAAAGGTGCCTAATTTCAAGTTTCCAGAAGGGAAACCATGTTTTGTGCGTCGACTCAGCACATCCCCGTCACTGGAAGTGGGATTCTATGATTCTGTGGAACACGTGTGGAAACTATGAAAACCAGGAGAGGGAAATAAAAAGTATGTACGCAAAGCATTAAATTATGGTCGTGGGCTGAATAAGTATTTCTTTATCTTAAAATTGTGTTTATTGAAGTTTTGCATTTTAACAAACAACACAACAAAGCCACAGGATTGGCCCAGCACCATCAGAGAAATTAAAGGCTCAACGTACATGGATACGGGGGGGGGGGGGGGGGGGGGGGGGGCAGGAGAACAGCAGTACAACTGGGTCACTACAATCATCAGACACAACCTGATATTGGCAAAAGTCCCACCAGCGAAGGAAGAACAGGATAAAGCCATGAGAAAATGGTGAACACCTACTCACGCGGTGATTGCTCACAATTAACATGAGAATACAAGATATTGTTTGCACGCCATGGGCAGAATTCTCCCCCCCAACGCCGTGTGGGAGAAGGGCCGGGGCGCGAATCCCGCCACGCCGCCCCGGCACCCGCACGTGATGCTCCAATCCCCCCCAAACCGGCACGGCGAGAATCACGGCTGGCCGCTGGGAGAATCGCCGCTCGCCATTTGTAACGGGCTAGCGGCGATTCTCCGGCCCGGATGGGCCGAGTGGCCTGCCCAACACAACGGGTTCCCGCTGGTGCCGTTCACACCTGGTCGCTGTCGGCGGGAATAGCGCGGGAACGCTGGGGGGGGTGGGTAAGGGGGAGGCCTATGGGGGGCGCGGGAGTGGGATTCCTGCACCGGGGGACCTCAAAAGGGGTCTGGCCTGCGATCGGTGCCCACCGATTGGCGGGCCGGCCTCTCTGAAGGAGGACCTCCTTTCCTCCGCCGCCCTGCAAGATCCATCTGGCATCTTCTTACGAGGCGGCCTCGGGGAGGATGGCATCTGCGCATACGCGTGTTGGCACCGGCCAACCCGCGTATGTGTGGCTGATGTCATTTACGCGGTGCCAGCCGTGTCATTTACACAGCGCCACTTTTATGTGGCGCTAAGGCCCGCCGCACATAAATGACGCGACGCCGCTCCTCGCCCTCCCAGGGGGCGGGAGAATAGGGGGCTGGGAGCGGCCTCCGACGCCGGAGTGAAACACTCCGGTTTTCATTCCGCCGCCGGGACTTATCTCCCGATGGGAAAATTGCATCCCATGTTCATTCACCCACTAATACACATCTCCCTCAACTCCACCAGCACCAGAGGCACCAATGGCACACTGGCACCTCCTTCCCTCGGATACCAGACCCACCTGTACCCCTGCAGGATCCAATCATGGATTATTTATACTCACCCCAAAAAACCAACGAAAATTCAGTTCCACAAGGCTACATACATACCACACAACACAACATAATCTAGTATTTGGCCCAGTATAGAACCAACATCATTCCATACAATTAATCAGAGGGCCAGCAGCTATATATTCAGATGATCAGTGCCATCAACGCCTCCCAATGAAAGGAACTTAAACTACCAGGAATGGATCATAGGATAACAAAAGGTCAGGGTCCAACTGTGGGTCCATATCCCCCCTGTGCACACTCACCATCATAGATGAGAAAGAAAAAACTGCTCAAACAAATACAAAGCTTCCTGATGTCCTCTCATGGTTTCCCTAATAAGTGCCTTTGAGAAGGGACATCCCAAGCTCCAGGGGAAACAGGATACCAACCACAAACCTTGCCATCCCAGCACACTCCCACACACAAAAATCAGCACCTGTAGGACCTCCAGCACACCCCAAAGCCTATAGCCTATATGTTCTTGCACCTGCTCAACCACACATGACAGTACACCTTCCCCACTGTCGTGTTGTTCACCCTGGGGTAACACGGATTGCACACGATGCAATTAACTGATCAACTATACACCAAATAAAGGCGTTGGTTCAGTATGAAATTTATTGAATTCGAGTAACATAACACACAGCTGCCTGTGGGTTGACTCTCTACTACCCTAAGTAACTGAAGCTAACTATCTAGACCAGGCTAGCTCTGATCCATGTGTAGGAGGTGTTGAATGATTTGTACACCCTGACTATCACTACAGCTATCACCAGTGGAAAGAGTCATAGTGCTGATGCCTCGTGTGTTTTATAGGTGTAAGACCCCTCTGGTGTCCTGTCTTGTGATTGGTTGTGTTCTGTTCTGTATATTGATTGGCTCACCTGGATGTCTGTCACTGCCTGCATTTACCTCATGATGTGCATGGGTGCATATTATGACATTCCCCCTTTTAAAAAAAAAATGCTGTTGGCTGCTTAGAGTAGAAACAACATATTTACAAGAGTAACTATATACTAAATCGATGGACATGTACATGTAAGGTGTCTAGCGTGCAGAAACATCACAGCATATATACAAGGAACTATTTATAAGTCCAGTTGTTGACGCTGTCGACGGATTCACGTGGACCGCCTGAGAGGTGGAGGCGGAGATGATGATGTCTTGACTGGTTGGCATGCAGGCAGGCTGGTGGCCTCATGAAGCGAGGTGTCTGGGTCGGGCAGAGTGAAATCTGGGAAAGTGAGACCCGGTGGTGGGCAGGCAAGTTTGTGTAGCGCCCTTCTGTTGCGCCTTACAATCGATGCATCCGCCATGCAAACCACGAACGACCTGGGAGCAGCCTGTTAACCACAACAGCAGGAGCTGACCAGCCAGTACCAGGCAATTGAAAGGAAACTGTCCTTCGGAGAAAGAAGCAGCTGATCCGTGGCGTGAGCATCATATGTGATCTTTTGCCTGGTTCTGATCTGCTGCATCTTTTGCAGCACTGGAAGGTGATCCAGGTCAGGTACATGAATGGCCGGAACAGTCATCCGCAGGTTACGATTCTTTAGGAGCTGTGCCGGAGGTAACCCGTTGGACAAAGGGTTTGCTCTGTATGCCAGAAGAGCGAGATTGAAGTTGGAAGCTGAGTCCGCAGCCTTACAGAGCATTTGCTTCACGCCGTGGACCCCTTTTTCGACCTTCCCATTAGCTTGTGGTTAATGCGGGCTCGAGGTGATGTGCTGGAAGTGCTATTGCTTTGTAAAGTTGGACCATTCTTGACTATAGAAACAGGGACCATTGTCGCTCATTACCGTGAGTGGGTTTAAAGTGCCTGGCGAATGCCTCTTTGCAGACCATTATGACGGTCCGGGATGTTAGGTCCGATAGTTTCACTACCTCGGGGTAACTGGAGATGTAATCAATTATCAGGACGTAGTCACGCCCGTTGGCGTGATAAAGGACCACACCAACTTTAGACCACGGAGAGGTCACAATCTCATGCTGGTGGAACGTCTCTTTGAGTTGAGCAGGCAGGAACTGCTGGCATGTCATGCAGTTGAGGACCATGTTTGAGATGTCCTCATTGATGCCGGGTCAGTAGACAGCTTGCCGGGCCCTGAGCCTACACTTCTCAATGCCGAGCTGTCCCTCGTGTATCTGCGTGAGCACCAAGCTCTGGAGGCTGCGCGGAATGACGATGCGATCCAATTTCGGGAGGATCACCTTGACAACAGTTAGGTCATCCTTTACATTATAGTATTGGGGGCATTGCCCTTTCTGCCAGCCATTTGTGAGGTGATGTATGATCCGCTACAGCAGAGGGTCCTTGGCGGTCCCTTCCTGAATGATGCCGAGTCGGTCGTTGGATGACGGGAGGGTGCTGGCACACAATTTCACCTGCACCTCGATGCTGTGTATGAAGTCTATCTGCTCACATGGTGAGGTGATGGCACGGGAAAGGGCATCTGCGATGATCAGCTCCTTCCCAGGTGTGTAAACCAGTTCAAAATCATACCTGTGGAGTCGAAGGTGAATGCATTGGAGCCTGAGTATCCTGTCATTTAAGTCCTTGTGTATATGTGCACCAGGGGTCTCTGGTCCGTATCCACGGTAAAGGTTGGGAGACGATACACATAATCGTGGAATTTCACAATGCCCGTGAGTAGACCCAGGCATTCTTTCTCAATTTAAGAATAGCGTTGCTCAGTGGGCGTCATTGCCCTGGACACAGAGGCCATTGGAGCCCAGGACGAGGTGTCGTCCTTCAGCAGGAGCACCGCCCCAATGCTGTCCTGGCTGGCGTCTGTGGAGATCTTGGTCTCCCTTGCTGGGTCAAAGAAGAGTAGAACAGGAGCGGTGGTTAGCTTCGCTTTCAACTCAAGCCACTCTTCTTGATGTGCGGGTAGCTATCGGAAAGTGGTGGACTTTTTCACAAGGTGTCTGAGGGCCGTGGTGTGTGACACGAGATTGGGAATGAACTTCCCCAGAAAATTCACCATCCCCAAGAAGCGGAGGACCGCCTTCTTGTCCGCTGGAGTCTTCATCGTGTTGATTGCCTGGACCTTGTCTGAGTCCGGTTGCACGCCTGTTGTGAGATCTGATCGCCCAGAAACTTAATTGACCACCTGCCAAAGGAGCATTTGGTTTTATTGAGCTTCAGGCCATTGGCATGTATGCGCCTGACGACATGCTGCAGGTAGGCAATATGATCCTCTGGGGTCGTGGACCAGAGGACGACGTTGTCAACATAGACCCGTTCACTTTCAATGCCCTCGAGCATTTGCTCCATTATTCGATGAAAGATTTTGGAGGCCGACACAATGCCAAATGGCATTCGGTTGTAGCAATATCTCACGAAGGGAGTGTTAAATGTGCAGAGCTTCCTGCTGGAGTCGTCCAGCTGTATCTGCTAAAAGCTCTTTGATGCGTCCAGCTATATAAAGTATTTGGCATGCGCCATTTCACTCGTCAGCTCCTCCCGCTTCGGGATCGGAAAGTGTTCCCTCATAATGTTGCGATTCAGGTCCTTGGGATCGCTGCAAATGTGCAGTGCTTCAGAAGACGTCTTGACGCAGACCATCGAACTGACCCAGTCAGTTGGTTCCGTCACCTTGGATATTATTCCTTGATCCTGGAGATCCTGCAACTGAGCCTTCAGATGGTCTTTGAGGGGTGCTAGCACCCGGCGCAGTGCATGGATGACAGGCGTGGCATCAGGCCTGAGCAGAATTTTATAGCGGTCGGGCAGCGTGCCCATCCCAGTGAACACATCGGGGTATTGCAGTAGGAGCTCCTCAATGTCGGCTTGAAGAATGTCGTTAGCTGAGGACATGACATGCACACGCTGAACTCGATGGAGGAGCTCGCATGCTCAGGCACCCAGCAGGGAGGCCTTGCCGGGCTGGATGATCTCAAACCGCAAAGTGGCCTTGACGGCCCTGTTGGATACCTGCAGGTGACAGGACCCTAGCGCCATGATGGCATTCCCATTGTAGTCGAGCAACTGGCAGGCCAGTGGAAGAATGGTAGGCTGCCTCTGGATGCGAGCCAGATCTGCTTTGGATATTAGGTTGGCCGAAGCACCGGTGTCCAGTTTGAACTGGATGCTACAATTGTTGACCTGTACTGTGGCATGCCACTCATCTGCACAATCCACTTTAAGGATGGGCGTGTGTGTTGGTGAATGTGAGGAGGCATGGTTATGCATGGTGATGATGCCCACTTGATATGGGGACTCCGGGGAGTCGTCCTCTGGATCGATGATGGAATCCGGTTCCCAGTCCAGCAGCCTGTGCTGCACACTTCGAACTCGTTTTCATTGGAACTGGTGCCGCTGGCCCCCTGTCGGAGGTACAGATCTGCACAGAGCAGCATAATGGCCAAACTTCTTGCAGTTGAGACATCGCCTGCCTCTTGCAGGGCATTGCCGCTTTAAATGGGCGGTGCCACAGTTGGGACATGTCATCACGTCGATGTCGTGATGCTAGGTGTGCGTCGCACCTGCGCAGTGCTGTCAGCCGCCGCTCGCACCTGCTATAAACTACTTGGGTCCCATCATTGACAAAGGTGGCTTGCATAAGGAACCAAAGAATATGGCTGTAATCTTAGAAGGCCCAAGTCCTCAAAATGAATTTGTTCCATATTTCGCAACACTATTGAACCCTATTACACATCCTGTTCTGTGGTAAATAGGTATGGCATTGATCAGAAAAATGCAAAAGTGCATTCATTGACTGTGTAAGGAGGTGAAAATATTCACACGTAGGCTTGTTTGAGTAAGTAAAGAAGCAGTTTATTATTTCAGATTTTGGAGAAAGATTTGGAGACTACGCAGTCTCGCAATACCCTTTCTCACTTGTGCGAAGGTTCGCATTGGGTTAATATTCAGATTCAAGGGGTGGAATTAGTTGTATTCTCATTTACATACAATCAATAAACTATATTCACGGTACAATTCATTACATGTAGTCAATCAATTTTCTTAGCATCTGAGTTATCACATATATGGTTAAAGTGGGTGTTGTCTTACCCGCCCCTAACTTCATGCAAAAGCCACTCAAGACTGACATAAGGATACGTCTTGTCTGCAGCTGGGGACCTTGAGCTTATTAAGGATACATTGCATTCCTTGTTCTGTGAAGCTGTTATCAGCAGCTGTTAAAATGCTTCCGACATACCGCACATGGTTCTCATGAGGTAGCTTACACAGTTTGTAACTTATTGTTCAGGAATGTGGCTAGTTCAGCCATTTTGTGTCTTTAGTATTGCTTTAATAGCTATCAGCCATTTTGTGTCCTTTCTGATAATAATAAGCATTGTGTATACACCATCAATTTCTACAAATTGCCTCTTCTGAACAGGCATCTAAGCCAATGAGTACCTTTTGTCTCAACAGAACTATTCAAAAATAATACAGCAGCAAAAATGTAGTTACAGAGCCACCTATAATTTATATCATAGTCCAGTATCAGAAAATGTCGCCCAACAAAGTAAAAAATAAGTCAGAGCTATTGGTTCACCACAGTCCCAACTTCCTTGCGCTGTGTCATCATATCGGGTTGGTGCAGTTGTCTTGCATATTTTGTCTTCAGGTGAGAAAGAATCAATAGCATTCCTTCATGAACTCTTACTGGCTCAGATATTAATAACGCTCAGTTAGAAAAAGAAGCTTTGAACATCATTTTCGGGCTAAGAATGTTTCACCACTACCTTTTTTGACAGATCACCGACCCTTGATGACAATCTTCGGGCCGCATGAAAGTATTTCTTCTTTAGCAGCTAATATGTTACTCAGATGATCGTTGATATTACCGCCACACACTTATGGATATCCAATATTGTAAGTCGGAGCAACATGCAAATGCTGATGCTTTGTCAAGATTGCTGTTACAAATTAAACAAGAACCTGAAGAAGATTTTGTCAACATCCAATATTTCTCACTCGTGAATAATGTACTTGTGACTTCTTCTCAAATTCAGAGATACACAAGGACAGATCCAGTGATGTAGAAGGTGATCGACCTCATTTCTGGTGGGCGGATGTGCTGAGCAGGTTCAGGAAAGTGGCTGTCCATCTGGGAATTTGGAATTTAGCACATTTAGCCAAAAATAAGCCACTAAGGCAGCTAAACCCCTCCTCCCCCCCCTCCTCCAAGAACATGATAGATATACAGAGATGCCCTCAAACCTGCAAAGGGTCAAAGAGGTGGTAAAATGGGCAGGATCCAGGAGAGAAAAGCTGGGGCAGCAGACACGTGGAGCTGACCGAGACATGGCTGACCGAGCCGGGTCGCGATAATCATGCTGGGCTACCTGCCAATAAGTCAGAGGATGGAGCTCCTAACGTAGGAGCTCCTGAAGCACATGGATGCGATCAAACTGGAAATGATAGTGACGGTGAAAGTGGTGGTCGCAGATCTCCTGGCCCCTTTCAAAGAGGCACTGGAAATAATGGAGCGGTGATTGAAGGCGCAGGAAGTGACAGGCAGGAATTCGAAAGGGCGGCGACCGACCAAGGGACCAAATCGCCTCATTAGAAGTTGAAGTGGCGGGTTTGGTGGCAACGCAGGGAATGCTCAAAGGAAAAGTGGAGGACCAGGAGAATTGATCGCGCCACCAGTACATCCGCACTGTGGGCCTGACAGAGGGCATCGAAGGCAAAGATCCCATGGATCAGATGCTGGACAAGTTGGTTGGGGGGGGGGGGGAACTTCCACAAGCCCCCACAAATAGACAGGGCCCACAGGTCACTCCGACCAATGCCAAAAACAGGAGAGCCGCCATGGGTTCTCGTTGCCAAGGTACACAGGTTCCAAGGTAGAGAGCGGATCATGAACTGAACAAGAAGCACACAGCCATGCACATGGGAAGGAGAGACCGGCCAATCGTGCTATGGGACGAGAGCTCGGGGGGTGGGTCGCACTGCTCAATAAGGAAAGCATTCACAGCGAAAAAGATTGTTACGGACCCTGGAAGATGGCATTTCATGATTAGCGGTGTCCTGGAATTTGCAACAGTGGTGCCGGTAAAGGTGCACGCTTCCAACTGGGACAGTTGACCCAAGGGGACACATTGATTGATCTCCCTGTGGAAGACGTAGAATATGAGCTTGCCGGTTAATGGCGTAGGCCCGCCCAGCTGGGGGTCGCGATTCACTCTTTGAAAGCCGGCCTGCACTTGGACCCGCACTTCCATTAGTTCCGATTGGGACCTGTGAACTGTAAGCTGTGTTGCGGCCTTTACTTTATTTTTCTGAATTAAATGTTGTTTAATTTTCCTTCTCGGGTGTCCGGAGCATTATACACATGTTCCTCTGTGTGCTCAGGGGTCTGAATGTTTGCCAACTCGCACTGAAACCAATGCATTCAAATCTGTCCAATATGCTAAAAGCTATCCAATGTGCTCAAAGATATCCAATGTGCTCAAAGATATCCAATGTGCTCAAAGCTATCCAATGTGCTCAAAGATATCCAATGTGCTCAAAGCTATCCAATGTGCAAAAAGTTATCCAATGCACACAAAGTAATCCAAAGTGCTCAAAGCTATCCAATGTTCTCAAAGCTACCCGATGTGCTCAAAGCTATCCAATGTGCTCAAAGCTATCCAATGAGCTCAAAGCTATCCAATGTTCTAAAGCTTTCTAATATACTCAAATCTATCCAATGTGCTGAAAGCTATCCAATGTGCTCAAAGTTATTCAATGTGCTCAAAGCTATCCAATGTTCTCAAAGCTTTCTAATATACTCAAATCTATCCAATGTGCTGAAAGCTATCCAATGTACTCAAAGTTATGCAATGTGCTCAAAGTTATCCAATGCACACAAAGCAATCCATTGTGCTCAAAACTATCCAATGTGCTCAAAGTTTTCCAATGTGATCAAAGTTATTCAATGCACACAAAGCTATCCAATGTGCTCAAAGCTATCCAATGTGATCAATGTTATCCAATGTGTTCACAGTTATCCAATGTACTCAAGACTATCCAATGTGCTCAAAGTTATCGAATACAGTCAAAGTTATCCAATGCACACAAAGCAATCCAATGTGCTCAAAGCCATCCAATGTGCTCAAAGCTATCCCATGTGCCCAAAGTTATCCAATGCACTCAAAGTTATCCAATGCACACAAAGCTATCTAATATGCTCAAAGCTATCCAATATGCTCAAAGTTATCCAACGCATTGATATCTATACAATGTGTTCAAAGCTATCCAATGCTCCCATAGCTATACAATGTGTTCAAAGCTATCCAATGTGCTCAAATCTATCCAATGTGCTAAATGCTATCCAATGTGCTCAAAGTTATCCAATGTGCTTAAAGTTATCCCATGCACACATACCTATCCAATGTGCTAAACTCTATCCAATGTGCTCAAAGTTATCCAATGCACTCAACGTTATCCAATACACCCAAAGCTATCCAATGTGATCAAAGGTATCCAATGTGCTCAAAGCTATCCGATGTGTTCAAAGTTATCCAATGCTCCCATAGCTATACAATGCATTCAAAACTATCCAATGTGCTCAAATCTATCCAATGTGCTAAACGCTATCCAATGTGCTCAAAGTTATCCAATGTGCTCAAAGTTATCCAATGTGCTCAAAGTTATCCAATGCACACAAAGCAATCCAATGTGCTCAAAGATATTTGATATGCTCAAAGTTATCAAATGCACACAAAGCAATTCAATGTGCTCAAAGCTATCCAATGTGATCAATGTTATCCAATGTGTTCAGTTATCCAATGTACTCAAGACTATCCAATGTGCTCAAAGTTATCGAATACAGTCAAAGTTATCCAATGCACACAAAGCAATCCAATGTGCTCAAAGCTATCCCATGTGCTCAAAGTTATCCAATGCACTCAAAGTTATCCAATGCACACAAAGCTATCTAATATGCTCAAAGCTATCCAATATGCTCAAAGTTATCCAATGCATTGATATCTATACAATGTGTTCAAAGCTATCTAATGCTCCCATAGCTATACAATGTGTTCAAAGCTACCCAATGTGCTCAAATCTATCCAATGTGCTAAACGCTATCCAATGTGCTCAAAGTTATCCAATGTGCTTAAAGTTATCCAATGCACACATATCTAGCCAATGTGCTAAACTCTATCCAATGTGCTCAAGGTTATCCAATGTGCTCAAAGTTATCCAATACACACAAAGCAATCCAATGTACACAAAGCTATCCAATGTGCTCAAAGATATCCAATGTTCTCAAAGCTATCCAAAGTTCCCACAGCTATCCAATGTGCTCAAAATAATCCAATATGTTCAAAGCTATCCAATGTTCTCAAAGCTATCCAATATGACCAAAGCTATCCAATCACAGCTCCAGGGTCCCAGGTTCGATTCCCGGCTGGGTCACTGTCTGTGTGGAGTCTGCACGTCCTCCCCGTGTGTGCGTGGGTTTCCTCCGGGTGCTCCGGTTTCCTCCCACAGTCCAAAGATGTGCGGGTTAGGTGGATTGGCCATGATAAATTGCCCGTAGTGTCCTAATAGTAAGGTTAAGGGGGGGGGGGGGGGTTGTTGGGTTACGGGTATAGGGTGGATACATTGGTTTGAGTAGGGTGATCATGGCTCGGCACAACATCGAGGGCCGAAGGGCCTGTTCTGTGCTGTACTGTTCTATGTTCTATGTTCTATGTTCAAAGCTATCCAATATGTTCAAAGCTATCCAATATATACAAAGCTATCCGGTGTTCTCAAAGCTATCCAATATTCTCAAAGCTATCCAATATGTTCAAAGCTATCCAATATGTTCAAAACAGTCCAATGTTCTGAAAGGTATCCAATGTTCCCAAAGCTATCCAATGTGCTCAAATCTATCCAATGTGCTAAACGCTATCCAATGTGCTCAAAGTTATCCAATTTGCTCAAAGTTATCCAGTGCACACAAAGCAATCCAATGTGCATAAAGCTATCCATTGTGCACAAAGCTATCCGATGTGCTCAAAGTTATCAAATGCACACAAAGCAATCCAATGTGCTCAAAGTTATCCATTGCACACACAGCTATCCAATGTACTCAAAGCTATCCAATGTGTTCAAAACAGTCCAATGTTCTGAAAGGTATCCAATGTTCTCAAAGGTTTCCAATGTGCTCAAATATACCCAATGTGCTAAACGCTATCCAATATGCTCAAATCTATCCAATGTGCTAAATGCTATCCAATATGCTCAAAGTTATCCAATGTGCACAAAGCTATTCAATGCACACAAAGCAATCCAATGTGCTCAAAGCTATCCAATGCGCACAAAGCTTTCCAATGCACACAAAGCAATCCAATGTGCTCAAAGCTATCCAATGCACACAAGGCAATCCAATGTGTTCAAAGCTGTCCAATGTACTCAAAGCTGTCCAATGCACACATAGCAATCCAATGTGCTCAAAGCTATCCTTCCTGTTTTTGCTTCTGAAGTGAATAACCTCACCCAAACGCCTTCTGAAAGTCCAAATATACCACACTGACTGGCTCCCCCTTGTCAACTTGGCAACTCCAGGGGCTGGTTTAGCACAGTGCTAATTAGATAGTTTTTGAAGCAGACCAAGGCAGGCCAGCAGCACAATTCAATTCCCGTACCAGCCTGCCCAAACAGGCGCCGGAATGTGGCGACTCGGGGCTTTTCACAGTAACTTTATTTGAATCCTACTTGTAACAATCAGCAATTTTCATTTCATTTCAGAATGTTTGAAGGTATGGAAATTCATATCTATGGAAAATGAACTTTGTGATTTTGCTGTCCAAATGCTAAAATAATATTGCCAATTGCAAATGTTTGATCATTGTGGTTTGAGGTAATTGATGACATTGAGATCAGTTATGTTACTTGCAATGTGAATTGATAGTTAAATGACTGCTTGTCAGTGCAACCAATGACAAATGATAGCCAAATGATTGTTTTGAGGACCACTGATGTCAAATGAGTGCAAATGAACACTGTCAGAAATTTTGTTTGGGGACGCTTGTGGGACTGCACCTCCTATTTTCCCACTAGTGGTGTTTTGCTGAGGTTGAAAAGGCGAAGAGGAAGGTTTCTTGTTACCTGCTCCATGATTAACCTGTTTGATGCTGGCGGGGGTGGCGGGGGGGGGGGGGGGAGGTTAAAACTGTCCACAAATCCTTTCCTTCCCATTGCTGATACTGTTTCTACTGATAATTTATAATTCATCAAGAAAAAAATAAAGAGATAGGATCCAATCTGAGAATTTAATTTTAGGCCTGTGTTCCTGTAAAGTTGGACACTGTGTATATCTGTGGTGTAGTGAGCTGGTCAGAGCTGCAACACAGGGTCAGTTTACTCATGCTGATCACACTGCTTAATATGTTTGGATCACAGCAAGGTCAATGGACAGGTTATTTGGCATCAGAGACTCTTAAAAAAGCCTGGGCCACCCTTAATGGGATCGAAGTGTAGCTTTACAGACACCCAGTGGTTGAGATAAATAGAAACTAATCAATAATTAAAAAGAGGTGGTCATCCAAATCTTACATTTCAAAGTATTATTACCGTTTTCCCTTTTAAAAGAGGAATTTGATTCTTAAGCAACATTCTGAGTTATGAGACAATCCCACTACATTTGTTCGTTACTGTACTGCATTTCCCAATCAATGATGTGTCCATAGATCTGAAGGGATGGATCCTGGGAGACTGTGTGTGTATATAATGTGGGAGGACACCCGCCATTCAGTCGAGCTGCTCGGAGGATCTCTCCAAGGTGAGTTTGTTAATACAATGTTTCTGTCTCATTCTTTCTAGTGTTCATTGATTAATCGGGTGGAATGGGATGGGTTCAGTTCCCATTCTGTTTGTTCGTCCAGATGGAGCGGGGGATAAATTCACCGGTTTCAGTATTCTGGGAAAGTAGTTCAACATTTTTCAGGTTAAACACCAGGTTAATTAACTTCTCCTCCTCTGTGTTACTTTTTGTATTTGTTTCCAGGATGTTGGTAAGACCGGTATTTATCGCCCATCCCAAGCTGCCTTGACCAGTGGTGGGGAACCTCCTATTTAAACTGTTGTAATCCTTGTGGTGAAGGTGCTCCAAAAATCCCCTTCAATAGGAATTCCCATGACAATGACGAGAGAGCAGCAATCTATGTCCAAGTCAGGGTGGTGTGTGACTTGGAGAGAAATGTGGAGCTGAAGTTGTGCCCAAGACACTGCTGCTCTTGTTCTTGGTGTTAGAGGTTGTAAAGGAAGAAATAACCTTGTTAATTTGCTGCAGTACATCCTGTAGATAGTACATACTGCAGCTGTAGTGTGGTAGATGGTGCAGGAGAAACTGAGTCTCCGAGCAGGAGCACCAATCAAGTGAAATGCTCCGACCTGGATGGTATTGTGTTGTTGTGACTGCACCTTCCAGGCGAGTGGTGATGATTCCATCACACTCCTGACTTGGAGCTTGGAGATTTTGGAGAGACTGAATGGTCAGGAAGTGAGACACTTGTCTCAGAATACCCAGCCTCTGCCCTGCATGTACAGCCAGAGCGTTGATACGGCTGCTCCAGTCCAGCTTCTGCTCAATGGCGTACACTAGAAATTGGCAGAGTGAGAGCACAAGGGGGGTTTATTTTTCAATGGAGAAACCAAGGTGAAAGGTCAATGGCCATCAAACAGAATGACAAGTTTGCCAAAAAAAGAGGAAAGGGAAACTAAATCTAGGAGGACTTGGAAATGTCAAACTTGCAAAGTATTACAATGTATTGACAGTACAGAAACAGGTCATTCCGCCCAGCAGGTCCGTGCTCATCTCTATGCTCCACATGAGGCTCCTCCCCCCCCCCACCCCCCATTATCTCACCCCATCAGCTTTTCATTCTGTTCCTCTTTTCCTCATTTGCTTGTCGACTTTACCCTTAAGATTCCCACTTCCTGTTCTAATGGCGAGGCCCTCATTTTAACCACTCTGTAGGTAGAGACATCTCCTCTGAATTCTCCATATGAGTGAATATCTCATATTTATCCCTATGCTAACAAACTCTTTCATAATCTGGAGGACATCTATCAGGTTACCCATCAGTCTTCTCTTCTCTGGAGAAAATAGCCCCAGCTTATTCGATATTTCTTGATATGAGTAACCTGTCAGTTTTGGCATAATTCTAATCAATCTGTTTTGCACCTTCTCCTGTAACATTTTTGGGCTTGAATATGATCACAGCATAAGTTGGGAAAGATCTCAAACTGAGATCCTGCTGGTGCAAATCCCATTCTGACCCTCTTGCAAGATTTTGGAGCCAAAATGGGATTTGCGCATGCAGCAAATTCCGCCTTTTTGGTAATTTATTACACAGCACTAGAGGAAGGTATTGGGTATCAAGGCATTATGTAGCCATGGTTGTGAAATGGTGATATAATTACACTAATCCTGAGGCCCAGGCAAATGCTCTGGGGTCTTGGGTTCAAGTGCCTCCCTAATCCCTGGTGGAATTGAAGTTCAAACACTAAATCTGGAATAAAAAGATTGGGCTGGATCCTTTTGCCCTGCCCGCAAGACCGCCACAGGCGGGATGCAGACCATGTAACGGACCATTGACCTCAGGTGGGGATTTCCGGTCATGTAGCGGGCAAGGCTGAAGAATCCCACCCATAGTGTCAGTCGTGATGACCCTGACAATTATCCTTTCTTTGATTGTTGAAAACCTAGTTCACCGATGTCCTGCAGGGAAGGAAATCTGCCTTATCTGATCTGGTTTACTCAGCAATTTGGTTGACTCTTAACTGCCCTCTGCAATGATCCAGCAAGACACACAGTTCAAGGGCAATTAGGGATGGGCAACAAATGCTGGCTTTTCCACCAATGTCCACATCCCATAAAAAATGTTTTAAAACTATCCAGACAATAATGTTCAAACAGTGCTTTCTACCCATTGACATCAGGCAATGAGGGCAAAGGGAGAGAGGAGGGGCTGTGTGCCGTGCAGTGTATTTAGAGATTGGCAAGAACAAGATGGGAAAGTCTAGGAGAAAATGATCGTAATATTACAATGTGTTAAATATTTGTATGTAAGCATTTACATTGTATATAATGTGTGCATGTCAACTTGTGTGCATATCATCATTCCAGTCAAATTGTTATTTATTTGCTGTAAAATATCATTTGTCAGAGGCTGGTGTTCCATTTTCTGCTCAATGAAGCTATGATGAGGAGGGAGAGGAGGACTCTGTTCCCAGTAATTACCAGTATCTAATTGAATGGTAGCACCATTTTCAGAGAACACCAATTCTTTGCTCTCTGTTGTGGGGCTTTTAAAATGCATTCTCGGAATGATGGGTATTTCTGACAAGGCCACAATTTATTGTTCAGCCCCAGTTTCTCTGATTCAGCAGAGTAGCTCACTGGGGCAGTTCAGATGACAAGTAACCACATGGATGTGGAACTGGAGTCTCATGTAGGCGAGGCCAGATAAAGACGGCCATTTAGGGATTAAAGAGCATTTCAGTAACAAGTGAGCCAGTTCGATTATTATAACAATCCAACAGTTTTTTTGGCACATAATGGCTGCATATAGTGGCACCTGTCTTATTGACCAGAGATAATTTAATTGGCTAATTCCCTCATCGATCACATTCAGAGTTCACTATTTTACTGAAAACAGCTTCTTTTATTTGCAAACATTCAGTGGAAGTTGATACATTTTCTGGATGGCAGCACGGTAGCATTGTGGATAGCACAAATGCTTCACAGCTCCAGGGTCCCAGGTTCGGTTCCGGCTTGGGTCACTGTCTGTGCGGAGTCTGCACATCCTCCCCGTGTGTGCGTGGGTTTCCTCCGGGTGCTCCAGTTTCCTCCCACAGTCCAAAGATGTGCAGGTCAGGTGGATTGGCCATGATAAATTGCCCTTAGTGTCCAAAATTGCCCTTAGTGTTGGGTGGGGTTACTGGGTTATGGGGATAGGGTGGAGGTGTTGATCTTGGGTAGGGTGCTCTTTCCAAGAGCCGGTGCAACTCGATGGGCCGAATGGCGTCCTTCTGCACTGTAAATTCTGTGACAAACCCTGTAACACAATCACAATACTACTTGAACCATTTGGTTAGTAACTCTGGAATGCTATCACTGAATGAGGATCATTCTGAAGATCAGTATAATTTAAATTAATTTCACAGGCTTTCTTATAACCTACTCTTTTCAAGAATTAGTCTTGAATAATTGAACAACATTAATTAAATAGACATAATGGCAGAAAGATTCCAGTCCACTGACCATGAAGTATTTTAATCTGTTCAATGAACCTAAAGTGCAAAAAGGTGACAGCAATTGATTGAGGAAGATAATATTTGTACATTTTCAGAATACTTTTACCAGTAATCTGTGAATATTGTCCACTCCATGTCTGATGCCATTGGTTTTACTCCATTAGGTTGTCCATCATGAAGCTCTCTCTGTTTCTGGGCTGTGTGCTGCTGTCGATTCTGGTTGTAGCTTCAGGCCACACATTTGATTCAAAACTGGATGAAGATTGGAAGAGCTGGAAATCACAAAATGAGAAGCAGTACACCGAGGTAAAAGGGGAATTTGTTCTAGTGTGGATCCCAGAGCTGGTTTAGTTCAATGGGTAAGACAGCTAGTTTGCAATGCAAAACAAGGCCAGCAGCGTGGGTTCAATTCCCAGACCAGCTTACCCGAACAGGTGCCAGAATGTGGCGACTAGGGGCTTTTCACAGTAACTTCATACTTGTGATATTAAAAGATATTATTATTATTCCAAACATTCAGCTCACTGTCAAGGGGGATGAGATTCCACACAATTGGTAAATTATTGAGAATTCTTACTTGGTGTTTAGAGGCAAGGGGTGGGATTTTCTAATCTTGCGACAGAGTGTCCACGCCGTCATAAATGCCGTCTCGTTTTATGACGGCATGAACGGGCCGACCCTACGACTAAGGGCCGCACGGCACTGGAGCGGTTCACGCCGCTCCTGATGCTGATCCCAGTGTGGACTGGGCACCGCAGGATCTGTGCATACTCAGTGGCGCCGGTGCCAACGCGCACATATGCAGTTGTTTCCTTGAACGCACTGGCGCCGATGCAACATGGCGCAGGACTACAGGGGCCGGTGCGTAGGAAAGGAGACCCCAAATTAGAGAGGCCGGCTCGGCGACCGGAGGGCCCCGATCATGGGCCAGGCCACATCGGAGGCTCCCCCCCCCCCACCCCCACCACCGACCCTTAAACGCCTAGTTCCCGCCAGCTGAGAGCAGGTGTGAACGGCGCCAGCGGGACTCGGTGCTTTCACGTTGGCCACTCGGCCCATCCCGGACCGAGAATCGGCGGGCTGGCCACATAGAGCGATCCCTGACCGGCGCCGCGCCAACCACGCAAATGGCGCCTATTCTCCGTCACAATCGCTTCACAGCACCAGGGTCCCAGGTTCGATTCCGGCTTGGGTCACTGTCTGTGCGGAGTCTGCACATCCTCCCCATGTGTGCGTGGGTTTCCTCCGGGTATTCCGGTTTCCTCCCACAGTCCAAAGATGTGCGGGTTAGGTGGATTGGCCATGATAAATTGCCCTTAGTGTCCAAAATTGCCCTTAAATGTTGGGTGGGGTTACTGAGTTATGGGGATAGGGTGGAGGTGTTTACCTTGGGTAGGGTGCTCTTTCCACGAGCCGGTGCAGACTCGATGGGCCGAATGGCGTCCTTCTGCACTGTAAATTCTATGTAAATCACGTGCCGACGTCGGGGCGATGCGGAGATTCTCCGGCCCGGCGCCAGGACTGAGAGAATCCCACCCAAGTTCTCTGTTGGGGGGAATGGATATGTGAAGTGTAATTGAGCTTGAAGTTCCAAGGGAGTTCTCTAAATCTCAAACTCTAATAAGAGGACCGACAGAATTCACAATAAAACACTGAATTAAGTGCCAATCAAGACTTTAGTGGGCAGTGGAAGGGCTCCCAGCGGATGAAGAACTCTGAGGGTAGAAGTCCCAACTTCCAAGAGCTGCTGGTCAGCCGAACGCTGTCAGGTGAGCATTGCTTGGTAGAGTGACCGGGAGTGGTGTTGTTTGCAGTAAAATACCCACCTGAGGCCTAGCCCATCAGTGAGTGATGGCGGGCCTCGAGTCACAGTTGCTGGTGACCCGGCAGCAAGAGCATGGCTGAGGCTCTCACTGGACCCCCACACTTTGCAACACTTGGTCCCTCAGGCAGGTACTGAAGGACCCCAACTTGGAAGCCCAAAAGAAAATCCAAATGGGTTTGCTTTTCGGGCTTGGCACATGATAAATGCTCTGCCCAGGTCGATTTCAACAGGGGTGCTGGGAGGCACCTAATTGGGCATTCATTGTCCACATTAGAACATCAGTTGCCAGTGCTGGAGCAGCTGCTCATGAGCCTTCACTCCCTGAACGTCATTGGACAAGAGGAACAAAGGGGGGAGGGGGCGGGGAGGTGGTGTTCCCACCTTACAGCCTCCTTCCCATTTAAATGCTCCTCCCCCTCATCACAAACTCACCTCAGGGAAGGAAGGGAATTAAATTCAGTCTTTGGTGTAAATTAATTTACTGGATTCCACTGGGCCTCTGTTGAAGTTACCATAGGAACCATAAATACACCTGGAGTAGCTTCATGACCATTTGCTTTGTAAACATATCGACATTGTCATCACACTCACCAATCAGAACACCCCCCAAAATTAATGGAATGGGGAGGCAAAATCTTTTTTTAAATTAAAAATGCCCAATTGTTTTTTTTCTAATTAAGGGGCAATTCAGCATGGCCAATCCCCCTACCCTGCACACCTTTGTTTGTGTGGGTGAGACCCACACAGACACGAGATGGGATTGAACCTGGGTCCTTGGCGCCGTGAGGCAGCAGTACTAACCACAAAGCCACCGTACCGTCCAGAGGGGACAAATTCTAACCTGGGAAATGCATGATCCATCTTTCCGCTCAACTTCCAATTTTCTGTTGTTTATCACAAAACATTATGTTCAGGGATAAAGATGTTGACCTTATTCAACTGATTATTCCTACTACACTTTCAGGCTGGGATTCCAGAGTGGGAAACGTGCCGGGTGGGGTGACGCAGTCAGGTTGAGATGCAGAGAGAGATTCAGTCTCAGAGACATGACAGGAGCAAGTCGAGCCTTACCGTCCCTGAACAAGTTCCTGCTGGTCATACATTAGTATGCCATGATGCTCATTACATTAAAATTGTTAAAAATTACTTCTACCTTTCTGACAATGTCAGCGGTACACGAGGATCTCGTGTGACTGCAGGAGCTGGCTGCTGACACATAAACAAAAATGCAGCTGACTTCCAGCTCTGTCATCAGGACTGCGCACCCCAGAAAAAAGACTGCCTAAAGCTTTGATCTCAGTCGCGGGTTCAATCTGCTTTACCTTTCTGTGTCTATGGGAAGAGGAATGAGTGTATCTTCTACAATATAAATGAGAGGATAGAAATCTGACAGCAAAATGTAACTTTAGTTTTTGCATCAGGATTCTAAATAATTTTACAAAATGAAAATGTTACAGCCTGACTGCCTTAATGTCTTTATTCAGGAAGAAGAGACCTACAGGAGAAAGATATGGGAGGACAATCTGAGATACATCGAACAGCACAACCTGGAGTACTCAATGGGGAAACACACGTTTACTGTGGGAATGAACCCGTTTGGAGACCTGGTGTGTACAAGATGTCTAGAAGGTGGATCAATTAGATCCAAGTTATTGTGGGTACTATTACTGAATGAGGTGTGATATAAGACCATATTAAACAGGAACAGGAATAAGTCCCTTGATCCTGCTCTGGAATTCAACATTGATCCGACATTGCTCACGTCCACTTTCCTGCCTTGTCCCCGTATCTTTTGATTCACAATACACAAGGACTCTGCCCTCAAAGCTCTCTGTGGCAAGGTGTTCTGAAGATTTGCAAACCTCTGAGAGAAGAAATTCCTTCTCATTTCAAGTCTTAAATTGCCACCACTTGATTCTGAGACTATGCCTGCTGGTCCTAGACTCTCCAATGAGGGGAACATCCTCTCAGCTTTTACCCTGTCAAAAGCCCCTTAAGAATCCTATATGTTTTAATGAGATCACTTGTCATTCTTCTAAATTCCAAGGAGTAGAGTCCCAACCTGTTTAAACTTTGCTCATGAGGCAATCCTTCCACACCGGGGATTATCCTGGTGAACCTGCTCTGAACTGACTCCAATGAAATAACGGGCCTGGATTCTCCGGTACCCCAGCCGCATGTTTTTCGGTGACGCTCCATTCGCTGCTGGTGGGATTCTTTCTTCCCTCCACTTGCCAATGGGATTTCCCGTTGAAGCCACCCCACGCCATTGGTAAACCCACAGACAGGGGTGCACTGCCAGCGGGAAGAAAGAATCGCAATGGCTGGAGAATTCCAGCCAATATCTTTCCTTAAATAAGGAGAGCAGTACTGCTCACAGTAATCCAAACGTCGCCTCACCAGCAGATTGTACAGTTGTAGCAAGACTTCCTGACTCTTATACTCTAACCCCCTTGGAATAAGGGCCAACATTCCATTAGCCCTCCAGATTACCTGCTGCACCTGTGCTAACTTTCTTTGTTTCTTGCACAAGTACCCCAATCCCTTCGTATTATTGCTTTCTTCATTTAAATAATACCCTGTGCTTTTGTTTTCCCTTCCAAAATAACCAACTTGATTAGTGGTATCACAGCACCTCATTATAACAAAGAATTTACCGTCCGTTCCCAATGTTTCTGTCAAAATAGATTCTTCTCTCCTTTTGATATCTAAGTGCATTATGTTTGCTCTGACAGTCAGCCAACACCATCGGCTCGTTTGTCTGCTGTACTTTCTGAACAAAAATCATGGGATGGCTTCATCGGCACCAAACCAAATGACAATTTACAAATGATGTCTGCGTGGGTTTCGCCCCCACAACCCAGAAATGTGCCCCTTAATTGGAAAAAATAATTGGGTAATCTAAATTTATTTTAAAAAAGGTTTGTTTCAAACACGAGCTTTCGGAGCACTGCTCCTTCCTCAGGTGAATGGAGAGGTATGTTCCAGAAACATTTATGTAGATAAAGTCAGAGATGCCAGACAATGCTTGGAATGCGAGCATTTGCAGGTAATTAAATCATTACAGATCCAGAGATAGGGGGTAATCCCAGGTTAAAGAGGTGTGAATTGTCTCAGGCCAGGACAGTTGGTAGGATTTTGCAAGTCCAGGCCAGATGGTGAGGGGTGAATTTAATGTGACATGAATCCAAGATCCCAGTTGAGGCTGCACTCATGCGTGCGGAACTTAGCTATAGGTTTGTCCTCGGCAATTCTACGTTGTCGCGTGTCCTGAAGACCGCCTTGGAGAAAGTTTACCCGGAGATGAGAGGCTGAATGCCCTTGACTGCTGAAGTGTTCCCCGACTGGAAGGGAACATTCCTGCCTGGTGATTGTCGCACGATGCCCGTTCATTCGTTGTCGCAGTGTCTGCATAGTCTCGCCAATGTACCACCCTTTCGGGTTTTGCCAAATTGTGGGCGAGCGGTCGAGCGGTAGGAATGTTTTGTATTTGTGTAGCAGTGGTCCAGGATGTTTGGGCCTCTGGTGGAGCAGGTGACGTGTTGGTGGTAACTTGGTAGTATGCTCTTGAACTTGGCTTGATTGAAGTCCCCAGCTGCAATGAACAAGGCCATGGGATGTTTCGTTTCAAGGCTATTTGTGGTGGTGAATATTTCGTCCAGTGCGATTTTCACGTTTGCATGGGGTGGGATGTAAACTGCCGTCTGGATAACAGAGCTGAACTCCGGTAAAAGGTAGGAGGGGCGGCATTTTAGCGTCAGGTATTCTAGGTCTGGGGAGCAGAAACTCGGCAGTGTTGCTACATCTAGGCACCAGGAGGTGTTGATTAGGAGGCAGACCCCACCTCCCCTTGTCTTGCCTGAAGGTGCCGCACGGTCCATTCGGTGGATTTAGAAGCCCTCTGGTTGCAGGGCACAGTCTGGTGAAGCAGGAGTGAGCCATGTTTATGTGAAACAGAGCACACAGCAGTCCCTTAGTTTTCTTTGAAAAGTGAATCTGGCTTTAAGTTCGTCTAGCTTGTTTTCTAGAGATTGGACATTAGCTAGGTGTAAGGGAACTAAGGCCAGGCTGGTGATGGAATCTGAGAGCCTTCTGATCAGGATGGTTCAGTTAAACGCCAATAAACTCAGCCATTATGTGGGATTTTACCCATTGTCCTCACTGCGAAAGTGCTCTGGAAGTTTCGAATGACCAGAAGATTCTCAAATTATTTCACACTAAATCAGGCATCACTGCTGCCATTGTGTTTGTTGTACCCTAGACCAGAGAGATAATTTATCACCTTCAGGATCTCAACCCACCTTTATCCTGGAGTGTGGCGAAATGGATGAACCATTTTCCTGCAGTTCTTTATTTTAGTCAAAAATTAGACATGAGCATGGAATGTCAGCGCTGCTTGAGACTTTAATCGCTCTTTTGGGTAAACTCAATGAATGGGTGAGAATGTGGCCTGATGCGGTTATCTACTCTCCTCCTGCACATTCTCTATTAAAAATCCATCCATTCATTAATGAATGCCTGATGTGTTTTCCTTTCTAGACTGATAAAGAGTTCGATGAACGCATGAACGGATTCCTCCCAATGGAAGCAGATAACTCAACTGAAGAATTTGAAGGAGACGAATTTGATGAGGATGAAGAAAGTGAAGGAGATGATGATGAACTTGATGAAGAAAGTGATGGAGATGATAATGAACTTGATGAACAAAGTGACAATGATGTGACACGTTTAATTGTCGATTGGCGTAAACGTGGCATTGTAACTCCAGTGAAGAACCAGGTAAAAATCAGGAAGAACCAATCTAGTCATTATTGGGGTGGGATTTTAAGTCAGCTGCTCTCCAAATTTCCCATACCACCCATGACGATGCCCACCGGTGTCAGGATGGGAAAAGACCACCCCAAGTGTGAGGTTCTAATTGGCTCTGGGTTTCGATCCTTTTTGCCAGAAAATGCCGCTGCTGCTTACTCACAGCAGCTGTTTATGTGCATTGGTTATGGTCGGGCATGAAATCATGGTGGGATTTGTTTGCGTAAAAATGTTAAATGTTGGATTCCAAAGTATAAAAGTTTTTTTTCTAAGATGTTAAAATAGATTTAAAATTGAAGTGTACAAGTACAATTGTTGCATGCTAAATAAGAATTTCATACCTAACCTGGCAAAACCCAAATCAGACAAGTTTCCGAGATGCGCTCTCCAAGCTCCTTGTCATATTATGTCCAGTCTCACTTCATGAGCATTGTATTGTATACTCTAATTATGCACTGTTTAATTATTCAGATGCCAAATGAAAAGTGAACGGGAAACACAATTTATATGGAAAGCACCAACCAACCTAGATATAAGTTGTGGAGGTTGGAGGAACAACTCCACCTGTTCCCCTCACCTTTTGATCAAAGCAGCCAATTCCATGTTGTGGCTTTTCTATGATAGTGTCTTAATCATTTAAACCAACACATTGATACTAATTAGAATTATCAGGATAATTATCTGGATAATGACAAAATCCATTCATATTATTCTAATCCTTAGTCAATGACCCCATCACTAAATTGTGTCACATCATCTGAGATGTCCCCTTTTAAATACAGCATTACATTGCTCCATATACATGAGATTAGAACATAAGAAATGGAAGCAGGAGTCACCCACTCAGCCCTTCAAGCCTGTTCCATCATTCAATATGACAATGACTGGTCTTTCAACTAAACGTATATAGAACTTTCGTGAGGCCACTGTGTGAAATTCTGGTCGCCACATTATAGGAAGGATGTGATTGCACTGGTGGGGGTGCAGAGGCGATTCACTGGGATGTTGCCTGGGATGGGAAATTTGATTTATGAAGAGAGGTCAGATTGGCTTGGATAGTTTTCGCTGGAGCAGAGAAGACTGAGTGGCGACCTGATCAAGGTGTACAAGATTATGAGAGGCATGGACAAGGTGGATAGTGAGTAGCTGTTTCCCCCAGTTGAAGGGTCAGTTACAAGGGGACACAAGTTCAAGGTGAGGGGTAAGAAATTTAAGGGGGATATGAGGAAAAATATTTTTACCTAGAGGGTGGGGACGATCTGGAATGCACTGCCTCGGAGGGTGGTCGAGGCGGATTGTCTCACATCCTTTAAAAAGTACCTGGATGAGCACTTGGCATGTCAAAACATTGAAAGCTATGGGCCAAGTGCTGGCAAATGGGATTAGTCAGGCAGGTCAGCTGTTTTTCATGTGTCAATGTTGACTCGATTGGTTGAAGGGCCAATTCTGCATTGTATTATTCTTTAAATCTGTGATCCTGCAAACTACTGGGTACAATTACTTACTTTTCTCAAACTCAGTTGGCCCAGGCCCTGAATGGCATTCATAATCAAAGAAGCAATTAACATAGTGCCCATTTGATGATGTATTTTTGCTGTTTCTCTTTTGTAGCCTCAATCACTCCCTGTCATTTAATTCTCCACATCCCATTAAATATCATTTTTTTTTTTTTCTTTTTTTTTTAAATTTAGATTACCCAATTATTTTTTCCAATTAAGGGGCAATTTAGCGTGGCCAATCCACCTACTCTGCACATTTTTGGGTTGTGGGGGCGAAACCCACGCAGACACGGGGAGAATGTGCAAACTCCACACAGACAGTGACCCAGAGCCGGGATCGAACCTGGGACCTCAGCGCCGTGAGGCGGTTGTGCTAACCACTAGGCCACCGTGCTGCCCACCCCATTAAATATCATTTAATCTCCATTCTAATCCCGGGACGAACTTTGACACCCAATACACTATCATCAAACCTTAAAACATACACTGAACATTCACAAATTAGTCCAAATTCTCAGCACAATTTTGTACATTTTTCTTAACCTCTTCTGAGGTCTTTTATTTTCCAAAGCTGCAATCAATGTTGTACTTGTGTCCACATTATTATTTCAAAATGACTCCAAATGCAGAGATCTGTATTGTTGGAATGCAAGGACTGGTCAATTCATTTTATAATCCTGATGAAAGTTTGTTCTTTAACAGACAACATGAGTCAGACGTTACTTGGATTCAGTCATTATTGCATTTAGGAATTGCACAATGTTCAGAATATGAATACAATCTGAATTCTGAATTATTTCAGTGTTCTCACGGAAGATGGTGGCACAGTGGTTAGCACTGCTGCCTCACAGTGCCAGGGACCCGGGTTCGATTCCAGCCTTGGGTGACAGTGTGAAGTTTGCACCTTCTCCCAGTGTCTGCCTGGGTTTCCTCCGAGTGCCACAAATATTGCCACCAAAGGGTCCGGTCCACCTCCTCCTTCATTATCCTGGCTAAGACCGTGAACACTCCCGCCCAGAATCTTCCCAATTTTTCGCAGCCCCAAAACATGTGCACGTGATTCACTGGCCCCCGTCCTACACCTCTCACACTCACCTGCTACCCCCTAAAATGACCCTCATTCTCGCCCGAGTCAGATGCACCCTGTGCACCACCTTAATCTGTATCAGGGTCATCTTTGCACAAGAGGAGGTCCCGTTTACCCTTCGGAGTGCCTCACTCCATATTCCCGAATTGATCTCCCCTCCCAACTCCGCTTCCCATTTCTCCTTGATCTTCACCACCTGCTCACCTCCCTGCTCCCCCAGCCACTTATATATATATCCCCAATTCTTGCCTCCCCTTCCACATCTGAAAGCAGCAATCTCAAAAGTGTATCCCGGCAACCTAGGGAACCCTCTCCAAACCTTTCGCGCAAAGTCCCTAACCTGCAGATACCTGAACTCACTCCCCCTCGGCAGCTCTACCCTCTCCCTTAGCTCCTCCAGACTGGCGAACCCTTCCTCCAAATACAAATCCACTTCCCTCCACCTCCTGTATACACTATCCACCCCCCCCCCCCCCTGCCCCCCCCCCCCCCCCCATGGATCAAACCCATGTTTCTCGCATAGCTAAATGTTTCTTCCATCCTAAAATGCCTCCTCAGCTGATTCCACATCTTCACCGTGGACTGCACCAGTGAGCTCCCTGAAAACCTACTCGAAGCCATTGGCAACACTGCCGTCACCATAGCCCTCAAACTAGACCCATTACAAGATTCCTCCTCCATCCTAACCAACTCTACCCCTTGTCCTTCCCACCACCGCCGCACCTTGTCCATATTCGCCGTCCAATAATAATGAAGCAAGTTCGGCAATGCCAACCACCCCTTCTGCCTCTGCCTCTGTAGCAGGGTCCTGACAGTATTTTAGTTTATCTCATTTTTAAAGATGGTTTTCCCAGTTCTTTATTTACAATTCAGATTAAACCGTTCAATAATTTCTCCATTATTTAAGCACTGTTCAAGGTTCATTAGCTCTTAAAGAGTGAACAGACCAATCTGAGGATATATCAAAATTATTGCTATAAACAAAAGATCTGCCAGATATTTATTGCACACAGGACTCTTTTAACTTCCATCAGTCATAAGTTAGAAAGATGCTGACAGTTTGCTAATGGCTATCACATTCCAGTAGAACCAACAGCAATAAAGAATGTTTATCCAATTATTCAACACAATTCCACAGACACCAATTACTCTCAACATTCAATTTTTAATAAACTCATATCAAATAATGATTTTCACCTAATTTCTAATCACACGAATTTCACTGTGGTTAACATCAAAGTCTAGTTTCCACAATTTAATAATTTCGTTAACTTCAATAACCCTGATTCCATTCCGTAATATTTTAAACTGGTAAATGGAGAAGAAGTAAATTTATCAAAACCACGCTTGCTTACAAGAACCCATTGAATTAAATAATTTTATTCTTCAGGCACCTTTTGAAATGACTGTAAAAATACTAAGTCGAACTGAAGAAAAAATTAGCCTCACAGTTAAACACACATTGAAAAAGATAGTGAAATAAAAAGGACATTCCATCCGAAATTCAGAATCCATGTTCTCCCTCAAACCTTTTACCTCCCACACAATTCTTGATATTCTTCTCTATTGTGATATCAAAGGGGTGTTACAGGCACTGCTTGGGCACATGACACAATTGGTTCCTGAAATCCAGGTTGGAACTCGAATAGTCATAAGTTCGAACCGATTTTCCTGTAGGAACAATAGTACAATTGGGGAATTGGTTCTTGAGCCAGGGCTGGAAATCCTTTGTGGGCACCTGGTGGTGTAAAATGCTCTCACCACTTGTCCTGTAATGCCTGCATGCCTCAGCACAAGTTCCTCGATTGTGTGGGAGATATACTGAAGCCATTCGATCACTGTCAGTTGCCTGTTTAACCTTGAAGTTCTGTGAGTCTGACCACATATTAAATAGAACATGAGTATATAAAAGCATTAACATTTCGATAGTTGGGCAAAAAAAATTAAACAGAATAAACACCTGTTTATAACGTAATAAAGATAGTTCGACCTGTCCAGTTATACAGGTAGAATGGAATAGAACCATAGAATTCCTACAGTGCAGAAGGAGGCCATTCAGCCCAAAGAGTCCACACCAACCCTCTGAAAGAGCACCTTACACAGGCCCACTCCCCTGCCCTATCCACATAATCCCAGCCGATTTTTAGACACAAAGGGGCAATTTAGTAAGGCTAATCCACCTAATCTGCTCATCCCTGGACTGTGGGAGGAAACCGGAGCATCCGGCAGAAACCCACGCAGACATGGGTAGAAACTGCAAACTCCACACAGACAGTGGCTCAAGGCTGGAATGGAGCCCGGGCCCCTGGCACTGTGAGGCAGCAGTGATAACCACTGTGTCACCATGATACCCCTAAAGGACAGCAGGGAGTGTCAATGTGCCTTTATGAATGTGTTGCCATGGCATCATAAACTCAAAACCGACTTTGTAAAGTCAAAATGGGGTGTCAATCTATAGACGTTATAAGTGCCATTTGTCAGAACTCAAATGTTGTAAAGTCGAGGGCTGCCTGTATCGATAGAGAGTGATGGCAAAATGGTGCTATCTGTTCTGTGGTTAATTAATTTTCACTTCCACTTTTCTCTGCTCCCCCTTCTATGATTAATCCCTCAGCATTTTATTCTCAGTCTGCCTCCAATCACTTCCTTCACATTTCTACATTTGATGGTTTCTTGCTAATAAAGCACAAGTTCCTGGATTCTACTGCATATACTTTTTGTTTCATCCATTGGAGTTTTATTGGCTTTCATTCCATTTTCCACAACTGACAACTCCACTTACCATGCAAGTGAGGATATCCCTCACCACATTCATCAACAAGAAAAGCTCAATCTTGCGAGGATATAATCTCACAGCACCTTAAACCACCCACTTCTACCACACCTGGATTTTTACACATCTCTCTTGCAACCCAAAACTCACAATCCCAATTTTGCCTAGAACACGTGCAACACCCTGATCATATTCAGATTGACAGATATACCCTGTGTAAAACCAGTTCTCTCACCCCTCATTGAACCACCAAATAGGTGGAATAGTAAATTGCAATGAGGAAATAAGAACCTTACAAATGGATATAGATGGGTTAGGTGAGTGGATCAAAATTTTGCAGATGGAGTTTAACGTGGATAAGCGTTAGGTTATCCGTTTGGTTCGGGAAAATGGAAAGGCAACTTATTATCTATATGCAGAGAAAGGTCTGAGATATGATTCGGTGCAGAGGGATCTGGATGTCCTGGTCTCAGAAAACTAGTATGCAGGGAAGGCAGATAATAAGGAAGGCAAATGGAATTTTGGCCTTTATCGCAAAAGAAATAGAGTACAAAAATAAGGAAGTGTTGCTGCAACTGTACGAGGCATTGGTGAGACTGCACCTGCAGTACTATGTACAGTTATTTGAGGAGGGATGTAGTTGCATTCGGGGAAATTCACAGGAGGTCTCTAGATTAATTCCAGAGATGTGGGGTTTGTCTTATGTAGAAAGATCCAGCAGTTTAGGTCTTTACTCTCTCGAGTTTTGAAGAATGAGAGGAGATCTAATTGAGGCATATAAGATGGTAAGAGGTATTGACCGAGTAGACATAGAACAAATATTTCCTCTTGTGGGACAATCTAGAACGAGAGGTCATAGTTTCAGGATAAAGGGTGGCAGATTTAAAAGAGGTGAGGAGAAAATACATCTGTCAAAGGGTCGTGAATCTGCTCTATTCACTACCCCAGAGTGCGGTGGATGCTGGGATACTGAGTAAATTTAAGGAGGAGATACACAGATATTTAATTAGTAATGGGTTGAAGGGTTGTGGAGAACAGGCAGGAAAGTAGAGTTGAGGCCAAGATGAGCCATGATCGCATTGAATGGCAGAGCAAGCTCGAGGGGCTGAATTGCCGACTCCTACTCCTAGTTCTTATATTCTAAATGATTGCAATCTCATTCAATGCCTAGTCTGTTACATAGACTCCAGAGGGTGTTTCATTCTAAAACTCAATTAAATTAATCCAGCATCTTTATTTTTCCAAGGCTGGCTCCACTTAATCAACTCTCCGATGCAGTTAATTGGCCTTCAGTTCATTGTTTCTAAACCCCGACACCAGCTGAGTGAGCCAACACCAGTAACTAACTTGTTGCCATTAGAACATAGAACATAGATCATCTTTTCTTGGGAAAGGGTGTCACATTTATCACTCTAGTCTTTTGTCACCTCCCCGGCATTTGGGGAAGATTGGAAAATTATCTTCACTCCCATTCCCTTTTGAATTCAGGCTGAAAGCTGTCAGACATGACAATTATCTATTTTAAACAGAACCAGCCTTTCCAATGTGTGTGCGTGGGTTTCCTCCGGGTGCTCCGGTTTCCTCCCACAGTCCAAAGATGTGCGGGTTAGGTAAATTGGCCATGCTAAATTGCCCGTAGTGTCCTAAAAAGTAAGGTTAAGGGGGGTGGGGTTGTTGGGTTACGGGTATAGGGTGGATACGTGGGTTTGAGTATGGTGATCATTGCTCGGCACAACATCGAGGGCCGAAGGGCCTGTTCTGTGCTGTACTGTTCTATGTTCTATGTTCTATAATGCAGCCTGCCCACCAATTATTGCCCCCATATCCATTACCTCACCTGCCATGCATCATGCACTCTCTTTAATTGTTTCATCGTAATCTCCCATTTCCCCCTTCATCCGAGGAGCCCAGGCTTTGGATCCCTTAGCTTTCCCTCTGGTTGTAATATCCCTCGCCTTTATCTGAAACATCAATGCATTAATGATCACCCATTATCTTCCAGTTTTTCCTGTCCATTTTTGGTTCTGTTTGGTTGCCCCATTAACACTTCATTCACTTGATCCATTCATTTCACAGCACCAGATCTAGCAATGCCTCCTCCCTCATTAGACCAGGAGCATTCTGGGAAATGAAATTCTCCTGAACACCTTTCAGAAATGCCTCCTCCCGTTTCCCTTTACTATAACACTTTCCCATTTGATGCTAAACTCAGTAACATCCCTCAATATCATCACTCCCTACTTTTGCACTTCTTGAAATGAAAATGAAATGAAATGAAAAATGAATGAAAATGAAAATGAAAATTGCTTATTGTCACAAGTAGGCTTCAATGCAGTTACTGTGAAAAGCCCCTAGTCGCCACATTCCGGCGCCTGTTCGGGGAGGCTGGTACGGGAATGCTGTGCTGCTGGCCTGCCTTGGTCTGCTTTAAAAGCCAGCGATTTAGCCCAGTGTGCTTTGTGATTCACTTCTTTGTGATTTCTCTGCATATTTTCCCCTCTGTCTCACTTTCCATCTCTGGAAACTTAGATAATACCCCCCCCCCCTCCCCCGAGTTGTGTAATCATCCACATTTTGCACCATGTCTAACGAGTAGATTCTGTCCTTTTACCTCCAGGACATCCTCGCTTTGCAACACAACATCAACACGGTAGCACAGTGGCTAGCACTGTGGATTCGCAGAGCCAGGGTCCCAGATTCGAATCCCCTCTGGGTTACTGTCTGTGCAGAGTTTGCACGTTCTCCCCGTGTCTGCGTTGGTTTCCTCCGGATGCTCCGGTTTCCTCCCACAGTCCTCCCACAGTCCAAAGACGTGCAGTTTAAGTGGATTGGCCATTCTAAATTGCCCTGTGTCCAAAACGGTTACGAGGGATTATTGGGTGGAAGTGAGGGCTTAAGTGGGTCAGTGCAGTCTCAATGGGCCAAATGGCCTCCTTCTGCACTGTATGCTGTATGTATGTTCCCTAATTGCTGCCATCCTACCTCCCCCTTCTATCCCTATTTTGTCTGAACATTTTGTATCATTGAATATTCGCAGCCTTGTCCGCACCATCAACCACGTTTCTATTATTGCTACTACGCCATATTTCCACTTTGATCTTTGTGCTTGTAACTCACCAACTTTATTCACTACTCTGTGTGTTAACGTACATGTATTCTTAACCTGTCTTTGCAGCCATGCTTAGTCGACTCCTGTCGAATGTGATACTATTTCCTTCTAAGATTAAGGTAAAGTCACCATAGGCCATAGATGACCATAGGCTGCTTCCCCTTTGAGGGGGAGAGCTGACTAATGGTGATTTAACCTGAGGGTCACCACACCTCAGGCGAGGGTCAAGGTTGAGAACATCGGGCCTTCATGAATAACCTCAGCTAGTGCAGGAATTGAACCCACATTGCTCACCTCGCTCTGCATCATGAACCAGTTGTCCAACCATGTGAGCTAAGGCTCCCGAGGATTATCCAACACTTCACTTGAAGCACCTTGTTCCACTTTACTACTTTCTGGTGCCTAACCCACTGTCAATTAAATTGAAAATCTCCCCAACTGTTAGAGGAAATTGATCCCAGGCCTAATGGGATGTCTCCTGTTCTTTTTGAGTCGGTACCTCCTGTACCAGAGCTGGTCCCAATGTTCAGAAGCCCTGAAGCACTCATTTACTGCACTTCAAGCCACACGTTGATCCTCCCGATTTTTCTATTTCTACTCTCGCTAGTCGGGAGAGTAATCCAGAGCTGTTACCGTTCTCCATGATTCCTGAAACTTTGACCATTGGCCCACAATCCCTATCCTCTTGATGTCATTGATACTGACACAATTTCTGGCTCACTCTCTTCACCCTGCAGTATATTCTTCATGATGTCCTTTGCCCTGACATCAGTGAGGCAACTTACCACACAGCACTCCAGACAACATTTACAGAAACACCTAACTATGGAATCTCTTATAACAATTACATTTCTATTCCATCTGTTCTCCCTCTCTGGAGCCCCTTGCCGAAGGATACCGCAGTCTGGACTGCACTCCTTTGAGGTGTTGTCATTCACAGCCACCACCAACGTTGTGTATCTGCTTGAGAGTGACTCCCCAAAAATACTTGTACTTTCTGCTTCTTCCTACTCCTCCAGATATCCACCCACCTCCCATCCTGAAGGCTCCTTAGCTGGGGAGTGACCATCTCCTGGAACACAGGAAACTCCCGTCCTCCCTGATGTTGAGCTTCCCCCTCCAGCTCGGCAACCCTGAGCTCCAGCTGAAACAGCTGGAAACACTTCCTCCACATGTGGATTGGAACCTTGGTCACAAGCAGTGGGCTGACTTACTTTGCCCATGATTCTATCCCTGACCTTTCTTCTCAAATTATTCCCCGGTTAATCAGAATCAGCACTGAAGAGTAAGAGTGAAATCCATACCCTCCCAAACCTGCCACACAGACACTCACTGATCCCATGTGTCTTCTAGAAATCTCATTAAGAAGATGAACTAACTTCGTCGGTGTAAATCTGCACTGCATCTGACAATGCAAAGATTTTGGGTGCGATCTGCTGGCCATGGTGCGCCAGAACAGGGGATCTTGCAATATATCACAATCTGAATCCTGCCCATTGTAGTCAGCTTCAGTATTCGGCACATCTGTGTATTAGAGTGAGACAGCTAGTCTCGCTCTAATATGTAGCTCGCCTGATCTGCCAAGGCCCTGGGATCTAACCCCTTCATCTTGGACAACTCAGGCGAGAGCTGTTGGTTCCCACAAATGGGGACAAGGAGGAATGGCAGTTGGGGCAAGGGGTCTCCCAAGGATCTAACAGGTGGTTGCCCTCGAGGCAGGCTGGCACCCTGACACTACTGGTCCCACCATGGCAGTGCCAGCCTGGCAACCTGGCAGTGTGACCTGGGTTTTCCAGCCTGGCACTATCCACATGGCACTGCTAGTTGGCAGGGGCACTGACAGAGGTGGCATTTTTCCCACATTAGGTATCGGGCTGGGGATGCCCTGCATGTCTGGGTAGGGTGCAAGGGCTCAAGAACCCCCATATTGATGACCTAGTGCTTTGGGGGGGGGGGGGGGGGGATGCAGGGATGGGTTGGGGCAGGGTGGGGGATGGTCAATCTCCTCCAGCACTGAGGAGTTCTGGCGAGCAGAGTTCCTCGGTGCCTGAAATGGGACTAACTGCGGCCTGGGTGGGGTGTTCACTGCTGAGGCCCCGGATTGAAACAAAGTCCAGTTAGATGGAGTGATGATTCTCGGCGCTGTGAGTGCAGGGAAACACCCGGCTCAACGCACTCGACACGGGACTCTGTTGCAAATCGGTTAGATCACACCAGGAATGTTTAATCAGAATGTTATTTTATTTCTGTCATGACCAGGGAGGCTGTGGTTCTTGCTGGGCTTTCAGTGCGACCGGTGCCATCGAAGGACAGTGGGCTCGGAGACGTGGAAAACTGATTTCCCTGAGTGAACAGAACCTGGTTGATTGTACCAGAAAATATCGTAACCATGGATGTCGAGGTGGATGGATGGCAAATGCCTTTCGCTATGTGAGAAACAATAAAGGCATCAACACGGATGCAGATTATCCATATACTGCTACGGTAAATCTCTTTTAAATGCTTTTCCAATCCCCAGTTACAAAATGTTTACAATATTCATGGTATTAGACTGTGGAACCCAGTCCAAATAGAATGGAAGCTGACATCCAGCTTTGGATCAATTCTTCCCTGAGAATCTGCTCCCACGTTTCCACCAATGTCACCCTCTAACCAGCGTGAGGGAGGTTGAGAGAATATCACCTTTCATGAAGGGACTAGTTCTCTCTTTCATTTCTCCCCTTTTCTTGTAATGATCCCTCAAATCTCCACTCAGCACCTCCTGCTCTCATGCAGTTTGAATGAGGAGTTCAGAGTGTTAAAGTTCATTCATATTTCTGCTCCCCATTCTGTGAGGCAGAATGTTGATGCGACAGGCGGCTGACAAAACTCTAACCGGCTCTGACCTGTGGAATGTACAACCTCGCCCAGTACAACAGTTACCCTGTCAACATAACCATGCACAAACGAGAGCACAACATGGCCGGTTACTGCCCTGCACCCCCCTCCCCCCGGCTTCCCGAAAGCTGTTGCGCCTCGTAAGGTCTATCCAGATCTACCAAAATTTACAATCTGATTCCTGCCCACAGTGGGGTGGAAGGTTAGCCATGCCAAGGTGCCCAGGTGGCACCAGCAGTGCAGGGTATCTCTCTGCCCAGAGGGCATGCACCTGGGAGCCTCCAATCCCCTGGGAGACCCCCAGCAGTCCTGTTCCACCTGGTCCTCATTGGTGGAAACCAGCACTGAACAGCATTCATCCGATGTTTCCAAGGCGAGGGAGTTAGATCCCACACCTTGGTTGGATCTCAGGAATGCATATTAGGGTGAGACTGGCTGTCTCACTCGAATATGCAGATCCAACAGATATCACATCCGAACATCTCGCGAGATCTCGCAAGGTGCGTTGAGCTAGGTTGATCCCGGGAGTCCGGTCTCCCGGCATTTACCGACCACATTGCTTTTCGGGCGCAGCGCAGCCGGTAGATCCCGCCCAGAAACCTTTCCGTCAGATCGCATCCACAGAAAAATAATAATAATCTTTATTAGTGTCACAAGTAGGCTTACATTGACTCTGTAATAAAGTTACTGTGAAAATCCCCAAGTCGCCACATTCTGGCACCTGTTCGGGCATACTGAGGTAGAATTCAGACTATCCAATTCACCTAACAGCACGTCTTTAGGGACTTGTGGGAGGAAACCGGAGCACCTGGAGGAAACCCATGCAGACACGGGGAGAACGTGCAAACTCCGCACAGATAATGATCCAAGACGGGAATCGAACACGGGTCCCTGGCGCTGTGTAGCCACAGTGATACCCATTGTGCTACCATGCCGCCTATACTGCCATAAATAAGACTAGAAGAGATTATTTTAGTCTCTTTGGTTCCCCCATATGCTTGATCTGGCTGCCCAGTTATTCAAATATAAGCTGTTTCTTTAAAATGAAGGAACAGCTTTGGCTGGATTCTCC